>NC_053024.1:378996004-379150279 GCF_003073215.2 Triticum urartu | reverse complement strand
GAATTCTTCCTGATGACCCAGAATTTCTTCATTGAGCCGGGATTTTGTAACTGTCATATACTTTCTGAGCCGGAAATTTTCTGACGGCCTTTAAATTTGCACCAATGTGGCGGTTCAGGGTCCTGCATTAGATAACTTTGCAAGCCGGAGTAATTGCTCTTTTTAAAGAAAGCAAGATATAACATAAAAATATACTGGATGGATTTCACCTGATATGTCAGGCCAGTTAATATCCACCGTGGAGTTGATCATCACCACGGTGAAGCTGAAATCAATCATGGCTGAGTTGGCCGTAGGAGCAGACAGATGATCCGGCCATCGCGTTGTAAGACAGTGTGAACGAGCAAGTTGCCCTCCGTGTTGTAAGCCGGCGCGGACGCGTGAACCGGCCGCAAGAGCGGACGGGTGAGTCGTCTGTGGCTTTGTAAGCCGGTGTGGCCGCGAGAGAGGGCCACGTCATTGTAAGCCGGTGAGGGAGTCCGTTGAGTAACGACAATCGCTGGTGTCGAATGATGTTGGCGCGCCTCCATCTCCACGATATAATGCCACATTGTAATGAATATTTTTTTGCATATAAAATATAGCAGGGCCAAGTAGTTGTTCTCAAGCAATTTAATATATGCTGATAAGATATATAAAAAGATAGCACCTGGTATACTTTGAACACGGATGCTAGCATTAGATATTGTTAGATGCAATCCGGGTAGACCAGCAGATGATGACTCATTATGATGATGACTCATTGCTCTGTTCCCGTAGTAGTACCGTGCAATACTAACTAAATTTTCTCCCAGCAGATGATGACTTATTACGATGATGACTCATTGCTCTGTTCCCGTAGTAGTACCGTGCAATACTAACTGAATTTACGTCAAACATATATCCGGTTTGACCCTCCTCTCCTTTTATCATTAGCTTCTTGTAGTAAACCGCCTGCAACGCTTTCCGGGTCGTGGGTTGTTTTCCCTCTCCTTTTGTCGGGTAACGAGATGATTGACAGCATTTGAACCCGTCAGCTCAAGATGCAACAGCAGTCAACCCTGCATGGCATAACCGCGGAGTTGCAGGAGTCGCCAGCTTAGCACTGAATAAGTTGTTGATGACGCAGCCCCTCAGCATGCCTATGGGCAAGTGCGGGTCAGCGAGCCACGGCGGCGGTAGAGTTGAGTCCGCTCAAGGCATTTTAGTGACCTGGAGCAGGGGCGGAGTTGTGGCCACGCGGCGGAGGCGGAAGCAGAGGCGGCTCAGCGGCACAGTCGGAGTGACAAAGCAGGTCCGCGAGGGTGACTTGGGGATGGTGACCCGAGCAGAGACCGGGGTGACCGGTGCAACTGACAGGGGAACAGCCCACTCAGCTGCGGATGACCAACGCCGCCTCGCCTTCTGTATACTTGATATAACCGGCATGAGTAGAACTGCATGAAATTCCTTATTGCTTTCAATATTAGCTTTTTTTTATTTTGAGATGACCACGATGGTCCTTGTGGCTTCTTCCTTGCTTGGCAGGATAAACAATCATAGAATTGCAGGTGACCACGGGCGACTTGAGTCATGGTTGAATCCGGTTGACTTAGAAGCCGGCAACCTGGACGCCGGCTTGACGTGCAGCGGCGGGAAGCCTGCCCCGACGAGGCCGTCTTGCAACGAGGCGAGGTTGAGGCAGCTCATAAACCGGCGACTCACAGAGGAGCAGGCAAGGCGGATCGACCCGGGCAAGTTTGGGACAGCGGTGAACTGGCCGGGCGACTCGCGGCGATTGGGCACGGATGCAGTGACCCGACAGAAGGCTTAAAGTGGAGACACAAGGGCCCTGTTTGGATACTCTAACACAGTTAGAGTTAGAGTTATTTTTTAACCCACTCTAACTTAAATAAGCACCTCTTCACCGGGATAGTTGGGTTAGATGAAACTAACCCACACTAACCCTCCCTGTTTGGATATTTTTGGGTTATTTAAGCCCTAAACTAACCCAAACTAGCTCTAACCCCATGATCCAAACAGGGTCAAGGTCTCACCTTGCAGCGCGGCGGTTTGGATCGAGGTACGCCCACGGCAGCGCAGCGGTTTAAAAGCGGGACCGGCGCGGCTGTTTGACGGAGACCGCAGAAACGAGGAGCGGTGACTCGATGTAAGACAACGCGAAACAGGCGGCGGCTCCTCGCACGATGGAAGGGGCAAGTCAACGGGGTTCGTCCGCGCCGGCGGCGGGTTGGAGAAGCCCAGTCATGGCCGGTTTAAAGCGGCAGCCGGCTTGAGGGAGAGGACGCCGGCTTGAGCGGAGGTGGCTCGATGCGCAGCAAGGCTTAACGGAAGCGAGGCCGTGATGTGGTTGCAGCGGATTGAGGCGGTGCGGGGGCCACGACAGCTCGACGACTCGGCAGGGTAGCTTAAAGCGACAGGTCACAACGTCGGCGAGGCCATGGAAGAAAAGGCATCGTAAGGCGGGTCAAAGCGACGACACGAATCAGCCAGGAGGTGAGACCGGCGCGCAGCCAGGTCGTAGGAGGCTGGTGCATGCGGCCGCGGGCGGACGCGACCCGGCAGTGCTTTGGAGGCGGCGGCTGGAGGCTGTGGGGACGGCGCGAGGCAGGGCCGACCCGGGGCGACTTGGAAACCGAGGCGGCTGAGGGACGCCGGCGAGGCGAGCAGCAGCAGCAGTGTTGAACCGGCGATGTGGAGACCAGATAGAGGGGCTCGGCAACTCGCCGGAAAGACCGCTCCGCAGGGGTGGCTCGAGGCGGCTCAGGGCCGGACCAGCGGGGGCGGTTCAACGCGGCAGCGGCGGAGCTGTACTATCCTTGTGAGGCGGAGGCGAGGTCAGGCCGGGACAAGAGGCGCAGAGGTCATCCCGGATGCCTAAGATCCG
The DNA here is from genome assembly GCF_003073215.2 of Triticum urartu. Taxonomy (NCBI): domain Eukaryota; kingdom Viridiplantae; phylum Streptophyta; class Magnoliopsida; order Poales; family Poaceae; genus Triticum; species Triticum urartu. The sequence continues at coordinate 379,147,413 of NC_053024.1, read as the reverse complement.
AGGCGGCGCCGGGATAGAAAGTAGAGGGATCCGGTGGCACAGCGCGGCTGCAGCTCGCGGTGGTTGGCTCGCCGCGGACGGCTTTATAAAGCAAGTGCACGGCTCTTCTCGGCGGGTGCTCAAGATGGAGGCGGCCGCGGTGAATGTAGACGAAGACCAAGATAGGGCACCTGGCGACTACGACTCGGACGACCGCAGGGGCAGCGGTGAGGCCGGGTCAACTTAACCCGGCGGTGGTTCAACGCCCGGACGGCAGCCCATGTCAGAAGGTATCTGCCCGTCAAGCGAAGGCGGAGGCGGCTTGAAAAAGAGGCATAGCGGAGTTAAAACAGGCAGACGTTGATTCCTCCTCCGGGTCAAACAAGGCTCGGCCGGCTTCAGAAGGAGCAGTGGATCGTTTTCTTTCCTTGTTTTCAATAGTAGACCCCATGACCCAGCTGTGGTTTCTAGCTGATTTTAATCTCCATGGACTGACCCCCATCGAGACCGAAGTGAACCGGCGATTAATCCCTCTAACAGGTTTGCTCGGATCCATGAACAGCTTAAGCAGCAGTAAAAAAATACGCCTGATCTCCTCGGGAGTAGACAACAACTTGACGAAAACAGCTCCACCTGATCTTTCTTACGGGTGAATAATAATCATGCGTATTGAAGGTGCTAGCCTTGCATCAGAACAGATCGTGGTGCATCCAAAGCCCATGGTGACCCGGACATAGATATATTTTGGCCGGGCCTGGCGACTTGTGCCGGCGCAAACCGAGCAACCCTACCTTGTCTCCAATTCTTCTTCATGTTGATCAATCACGAGCTTCTCAATACTTTAGGAAAGATCCCTCCAAAAACTCAACACCACGGTGTGCGTGGCCCCACGGTGGACGCCAACTGTCGTGGAATTATCACGGCAGATGTCCTAGTGTGAGGACTTAGTCATGAGGCCAACGCATCTATGTGGTAACTTGAAAGGGGTTGAGCGGAATCGACAGACGCAATGCAAGACAAGGGTTTAGACAGCTTCGGGCCCCGGGAAACATCATCCGGTAACAACCCTACGTGCTGTTTGAGGCTAGGTCTCATTATCTTCATGAGGAAGTCGCCGTAAACCGGCTCTCCCAGTTAACCCTAACCCTTAAGATTGTTTCTTCTTGCTTGTCTCTCTTTGGGGAGCCCTGCCCCTCCTTATATATGTTGAAGGGGCGGGTTACATGTAGAGTCCAACTCGGACTTAAGACTTAACCATTATGACTTCTCTTCTTGGGCTTCTTAACATCTTGGGCTTCATAACGTCTCGGGCTTCATAACTCCTGGCAACCCTGTTACCACTGCCTGCCAGGAGTTAACTGGTGCCGGTTTAAGATGGTCTGCCGGGAGTTAACTGGTGTCGGTTTAAGATGGTCTGCCGGTTTAAGAATGTCTGCTGAGTTATCATCTGACTTAACTCCTGTCTTAACTGTCAGCCGGTTTAACAACCTGCTGGTTTACCGTCTAGGTTAACTGCCTGTTTTACCTGTCTGTCCTGACGGTCAGCCGGTTTAACAACCTGCCTGTTTACCGTCTGACTTAACACCAACCGGTTTATCACCTGCCTTAACACCTGCCGGTTTACCACCTGCCTTAACACCTGCCGGTTTACCAAGTCCGAGCCGGGTTATAACTCAAGACGGATCATACCGCGGGGTATATCCCCGACAACGTCTGTTTTTCCCGCGCCCCTCTCGATCCAGGAGCCCGAGCTCCGCTACCTGAGGCCGCCGTCTTCGACCGGACTCGTCAGCGACCAGGCGCCCCTGCAGCCCCCCCTGCAGACTCATCTCCAACCGTGCCGGCGACCAGTGGCCGCTCGCCGGAACACACCGGACCAGCAGCTGTTCCAGGCCGTCGCCCCAGTCTTCCTTGACCTCCACGGCCTTCTCCCCGTCCCGTTCGTCCCGGAGCTCCTCTACCCCGCTAAGTCCTACGCCGCTATGCCTCCTTATCAGCCACGTCACCGGTGACCAAGGCCACCAGGACCTCCTCTATGGGGCAACACCGCCGGCCACCTCTCCGAGCAGAGCCGCCGGACCAGCAGCCAAGCCATGGCCACCGCGACTTGCTCAAGCCCCCTCTGTTCGCCGCTTGGATGCCGCCAAGTCGTGGAGCCATCGTCGTTCCTCCTTTGCCGCCCCAAGCTTCGTCGCAGGTCGCCTCCGTCCCGCCTTCGGTCAGATCTGGTGCCCCCGTGGCCGGATCCCTCCTGTCCCCGTCTGTTCCTGGCCGTCGTTTCCCTGCCCCGCTGCTGCTCTGCTCTGCTTCTTCTTGAGCAGAGGAGCGCGCCCGCAAACCGCTGCCTCGCCCGCTCGTCCAGTCGCGTGTTGACCGCGTAGCCCTTCACCTGCGTCGGCCCAGCAGCGCCAAGGCCTGCGAGTCATGCGAGGCCTCCAACACACATCTGGGCCTTGGCCCAGGGTGAGCCACCCAAACCCTGTGCGCCCTCTTTTTTCCCACTGTTCGGTCAGTCAGTTTCGGCCCATAGACGTATTTTTTTCATTCTACGAATTTATCATTTTCCTGGCCTTTGCATATTTACAAGAGAATGCCATCATTTTGATATGCTCACAAATAAATAACCGTGCATCGGATTAAAATGATCTATATATGTAAAATGCTTAGAATTTAATCTAGTTTCATAATATGCCACTTTCATGCATGTTTGAAACGTTTAACATGCTGTTTGTTTAAATTTGCTTAAATGCAATGTTAAAATGATTTATTTCATAACTAAATAACCATAGCTCCAAGTTTAATGAACTTTATATGTAAATGGGGTAAAAATGCCTAGTTTAACATGGTGTACTTGCTTTGCATGTTTAAAGAATCTAAAATATGGTTTAGGGCAGAACAGTACCTAATCCAAAAATATGCACATGAGGATTTTCCGGAATTGTTGTTTGTTATTTACGGCCTCATTTAAACTTTACTAGATAGTTAGTTTAATTATGCTTAACCTCTTGCCATGTTAATCAACATTTATATTGTTGAGTACCTAAATGGGAGAGAACTAAATAATTAAATGTGATGTTTCATCAATATTCAACTCGTGGCATATTGAGCTCCACTTAAATTGTAGTATTGTTTGTTGCACTTTGCCATGGCATGCCTCTTTAAACCGGACATGCATCATACTTGGTTGTGCATCATGCCATGCTTATGTATGGTTGTTTACTATGTTGTTTGCTTCTTTCTGGGTTGCTTCTCGTGTTAGCTTCGGTTTCGTTCTGGAGTTGTGAGGATTCGTTCGACTACGTCTGTTTGTCTTCTTCATGGACTCATTCTTCTTCCTTGCGGGATCTCATGCAAGATGACCATACCCTCGAAATCACTTCTATCTTTGCTTGCTAGTTGCTCGCTCTATTGCTATGCTGCGATACCTACCACTTGCTATATCATGCCTCCCATATTGCCATGTCAAGCCTCTAACCCTCCTTTCCTACCAAACCGTTGTTTGGCTATGTTACCGCTTTGCTCAGCCCCTGTTATAGCATTGCTAGTTGTAGGTGAAGCTGAAGTTTGTTCCATGTTGGAATATGGATATTTTGGGATATCGCAATATCTCTTATTTAATTAATGCATCTATATACTTGGTAAAGGTTGGAAGGCTCGGCCTTATGCCTGGTGTTTTGTTCCACCCTTGCCGCCCTAGTTTCCGTCATACCGGTTTTATGTTCCTTGATTTTGCGTTCCTTACACGGTTGGGTGTTATGGGGACCCCTTGACAGTTCGCTTTGAATAAAACTCCTCCAGCAAGGCCCAACCTTGGGTTTACCATTTGCCTCACCACCACCTACTTTTCCCTTGGGAGTCGCGCTCCCGAGGGTCATCTTTATTTTAAACCCCCTGGGCCAGTGCTTCTCTAAGTGTTGGTCCGAACCGAGCCGCCTGCGGGGCCACCTCGGGGAAACTCGAGGTTCGGTTTTACTCGTAGCTTGTCTCATCCGGTGTTGCCCTGAGAATGAGATATGTGCAGCTCCTATCGGGATGTCGGCGCATCGGGCGGTCTTGCTCATCTTGTTTTACCATTATCGAAATGTCTTGCAACCAGGATTCTGAGCCTGATCGGGTCTTCCCGGGAGAAGGAATATCCTTCGTTGACCGTGAGAGCTTGTGATGGGCTAAGTTGGGACACCCCTGTAGGGTTTGAACTTTCGAAAGCTGTGTCCGCGGTTATGGGCAGATGGGAATTTTTTAATGTCCGGTTGTAGAGAACTTGACACTTAACTTAATTAAAATGCATCAACCACGTGTGTACCCGTGATGGTCTCTTTTCGGCGGAGGCCGGGAAGTGAACATGGTTCTTGTGTTATGTTTGGACGTAAGTAGTTTCAGGATCAATTCTAGCTTCTCGACCGTGCGCTGCTTCTCTTCTCGCTCTCTTTTGTGTATGTTAGCCACCATATATGCTAGTGCTTGCTGCAGCTCCACCTCACTACCCTTTCCTACCCATAAGCTTAAATAGTCTTGATCTCGCGGGTGTGAGATTGCTGAGTCCTTGTGGCTCACAGATACTTCCAAACAGTTGTAGGTGCCGATGATACCAGTGCAGGTGATGCAACCCAGCTCAAGTGCGAGCTCGATGAAGATCTTTTCGTTGTTGTGTTTCGTTTCCTATTGATCAGTAGTGGAGCCCAGTTGGGATGATCGAGGATCTAGCATTTGGGGTTGTCTTCTTTTATTTTGGTTCTGTAGTCGGACCTTGATTGTATTATGGATGATGTACGTTTAACTTGTATTTGTGTGAAGTGGCGATTGTAAGCCAACTCTTTATCCCTTTCTTATTTAGTACATGGGATGTGTGAAGATTACCCCTCTTGCGACAAGCCTACCATGTGGCTTTGCCTCTAAGTCGTGCCCTGACACGTGGGAGATATAGCCGCATTGTGGGTGTTTCAAGTTGGTAATCAGAGCCTTCCCCGACTTAGGAGCCCCTGCTTGATCAAATCGCGGACGTTATTGAGTGTAGAACAAAATGTTTTGAGTCTTATAGGATTATATATATCGGAGAGGAGGATTCTTTTTACTCCCCAGTCCCTTCGTCGCTCTGGTGAGGCCTCCTGACGTAGAGTTTTGACTCTTCTCTCCTCAAATTTCACGAAAAAATTAGGATCATGCGGGTATCTTGGAACCGTTCTGATAGTCTTGTGACGAGAACATTGTTCTTGGTGCCTCCTGACAGTTAGGGGTTGTGGCAGTATCCCGGGGAGTTGAGCTCCGAGGTGTTGTCGTCACAATTTTATTGTTGCAGTTCTGGAATACCTGAGTTCGCCGACATCGAAAATCTCTGTTATGCAGTTGTTGGTGAGATAACCTCGATGCCACCCAGTATTGGGGCAGGAGTTCGGGAGTATTGCCATAACTCGTATAACGGATGCTTTTCGAAGGTTGAGGTAAATGATTACCGAAGGTTTCTTGGTTATGTGTTGAAGGATGGATACAACTGGATGTAGGAATTGTTAGTTTGGGTGAGATATTATGCTTCCCCTTTATCCCCAACACCTGATTGCATAACCAGAAAGTTTCGGGAGTTTATAAGTGGGAATTCAAGTAGCTCCTAGAATATCTTTCCAACAGACACATGATACGATATGGGATCTATCATATGTTTGTTCCGGCTTATTCTGCAAGCCAATCCTTTGTTTTGTTTTGTTGTGGTCTTCGAGTTGCTTCAATGTGAAGTGTTGATTCCATACCTTTCCTAAGCAATGCTCTCATATTTCTATGAGAGTATTAATCCTTCTTGATCATCAAGGTGGTCATGCCAATTCTTTCCTTTCCGGTGTGCTTCTCTTCAAGTGGATCCAATCATTTCGACATCCGCAAGATCAACTCTAGGTTTTCTCGATGGAATCCATTCCATCTACCCAAGTTGCCTTTGCTTTCCCACCCCCCCCCCCTTGTTTTTTCAAGGACTCGGATTTCCTAATCAAATATCCATCTTATTGATGGGAAGTATCTCCATTATTTTCTTTCAATGTTCTTATCCGGTGATTCTCATGAAGATACTAACGGAGCTTCAAGTTCATCATTCTTCGTTCTCTTTCTTCTCCGGTGGATTCAATTCAAGCCTTGTCGATCATATCCTTTCCTCATTTCAAATGTTTTTCCCATGCCGGTGCACCTCGTAATCTTTCACTTCTTGTTATTATTTTGTTCTAGAGTGCTGAAGATATCTCAGAAGATTCAAGTTTCCATTCTCAATTCTCTCAACTTCTTTTGAGGATGTTATCTCATTCAAGCCATTTAATTCAACTGGCGCAATCTCTCTTTTAAATCGTTCAACGGTGTATCTTTTGAGTGGGCCCCAACCCACAGGTCTTTCCCAGGATCTTACCTGACTCTTCTATTTTCCCGGAGTTACTCTCAAATTCTTCTCCAAGTTGACATAAAAATGAATTATCATCAGTCATATGTCTTTCTCCAAGATCTTTCAAATTCTTTCATCGTTGGTCAACCTTTCTATTATTCATTCCGGAGTGTCTCAACAATCCATGGTGATGTTTCTTATTGTCATTCTCTGCATTTGAGGACTGAAGAAGTGTTTCCTCTAAATCTTGCTCCATTCTCTTCAAGATTCATGGTTCTAGCTTTATGCCATCCTCTCATAATTGTTTTCGTTTGTGAGAATTCTTTTCACCCATCCCGAGCAATTCAGGAGTCTTTTCAGTTTGATTCTATGAAGCTCCATCTAAATCATTGCAAGGCTTCATCTTGTTTATTTTCAACTTCCTTCGTTTCATCATTCGTTTATTACCGGAGTTCTTCATGGCGGCTCAACATGGTGGTTCAGCAAGAATTTAATTCCTTCTCGAAGTGCTCATCAAGATTCTTTTCAGAGGAGCTCAAGTATTCTCCATATTGCATTGTGAAGTGCAATTATTTCTACCTTATATTTTGAGATGGTGTTATGTCACGCTTGATAATTTCCCTTCGTGTGTCATGATTCAATAGTTGTCAAGAATGAGATAGTTAAACCCATCAATTTCTTCGAGCATGAGCTCTTCTCAATCCATCAATCTCTTCGTTGGAGTTATCTTGGGTTATATTTCACCTAAAGCCTTCCCTAAGGAATGTTGCTTATTGTGGTGTCTATCAATGATCCAAGTTTTTCTCCTATCCTCTCGGCGAAAGGAGTTGTCATCTCCTTGTTGACCTCAATCCAATCTATTGTTTTCGTTAGTGGCAGAATTTCACCTCATAATCTTGAGACGTTTTCCATAAGCCCACTACAAGCTTATTTGTTTCGTGGTTGGTTTTCCAACAACTCCGTTATAACCTTCTTGGAAGGGTGCCTTCCAAGCTCATTTGTGGCAGGAGTTGTCATTTTTCTTCTCAATTCTTTCCTTTCCAACGATCCAGCTTCTATTCTTTCGTTCCGGAGGAGGCATTGTGATGTTGCTCTCTTCACTCTTCATCTCTAATTGTGAGGATCATGTTCTTTCCTTTTCTTATCCATTTAACCGGAGTGTCGTGTTTTCATTCAAGTTCTCTCATCTTATCAAGTTTTGCCTTCCTTCTCAACCGGAGTGCTGTCTAAGATCTTTCTTACCCCTTGTTCCATTCTTTGAATAGTTCAGGAAGCAGTGTGTTGTCGATTTCGTCAAGTATCCTCTCGTCTTGTCTAGTTCATGTTCAATTCCTTCCATTTACAGTCGGAGTGTTGTCCAAATTATATCATTCTTATTCCGTCTCTATCATGTTTTAACCAGAGTGTAGTGGCTATCATTCCTCTTCTAACCGGAGTCTCATCCAAGTGCTTTCATTTTGCCAAGTCCATATTATTGCTTTCCATTTCCAATCGGAGTGCTGTCGTAATTGATCTTTATCGTTCCTTGTACATCGCGTTTCAACCGGAGTGCTTGCATGTACTTCTTATCCATTGTAACCTTTTTTCTTATGTCTTTCAACCTACAAGTTTCTAGTAATGTTCTTTGTTCCTCTTTTCTAACGGAGTGTTTTAAACTTTGTTCATCTCTGTTATATTCTTTTCTCAAAATGGTTTAACCTCGCAAGGTTTTTTTGGTTCCACTTATTTGTAAAAGAAGCAACTTAGTTTTACCTTTTTCTCTTCCTCTTCCGTTTCTCTCCGGTGTCATCCTAGATCTCGGGACGAGATCCTCTTGTAGTGGTGGAGTGTTGTGACGCCCCGAGACCGTTGCGCCAGGTGTCTTCCAGTTATTCGCTGTTGTTGCCTTGCCTTTCGCTTGCGTGTTGCATCTTGCCATCTCATCATCCGCATTGCATCATCATGTTTTCAAAACTTGCATCCGTCCGGGTCTCCACGTTCCTTCTGTTGTCCGTTCTGAGCCCAGACACACTTGCACGCGCCCACGGCATGTCCGAAATATTATTTTATAAGTGGTCAGAAAATGTTCTCGGAATGGGATGAAAGTTGGCGTGCGGTGTTGTTATGTTGTAGATAGGCCGCCTGCCAAGTTTCATCGCATTCGGAGTCCGTTTCATGCCCCAACGGTTAAATATAGCGGCAATATAGTCGGTCTATCGTCGGACGTTTTCGGTCTCCGGAAGCAGTTGCCGGGCTGCACTCCTTCCCTCTCATCTCAGCCCAACCCCCTCTACATAGTCCATCTAGCCCACCTAGCTACCCCTCCGCTCCGGGCCGTCCGATGATGATCGAATGGTCCGAAAGCAGATGAAACCCCCCCTAACCTAATCCAATAACATATATAGAGAGAGCAACCCTAAATTTTAGGGGAGCTGTCCCATCCTCCACTCGTCGCCGCCGCCACTTCAAATCCTCTCGAGATCATTGCCAGATCCACCTCGATTTCCTCATTCCTCTAACCAGCGAGCTCCTCCCGATCCTCCTCCTTTTCCCTCGCTCATCTCTCTCTATTGCCTCCACCAGGACACCATGGACGACCTCTTCTTTTGATATGTCGCCGCTCCTTCGTCTCCTTCAAGCAGTAGCAGCCCCCACGCATCATGGATCCCCTCTGCCTCACCTGAGCTCGCCGGGGAGCAGAGCACCACAACGCCTGTTTTTACCCTATCGATCCAGGAGCCCGAGCTCCGCTACCTGAGGCCGCCGTCTTCGACCGGACTCGTCAGCGACCAGGCATCCCTGCAGACTCATCTCCGGCCGTCCTGGCGACCAGTGGCCGCTCGCCGGAACACACTGGACCAGAAGCTATTCCAGGCCGTCGCCCTAGTCTTCCTCGACCTCCACTGCCTTCTCCCCGTCCCATTCGTCCCGGAGCTCCTCTACCCCACCAAGTCCTGTGCTGCTATGCCTCCTCGTCAGCCACATCGACGGTGCCCAAGGCCACAAGTACCTCCTCTATGGGGCAACGCCGCCGTCCACCTCTCCGAGCAGAGCCACCGGACTAGCAGCCAAGCCATGGCCACCGCGACTCGCTCAAGCCCCCTCTGTTCGCTGCTTGGATGCCGCCAAGCCATGGAGCCATCATTGTTCCTCCTTTGCCGCCCCAAGCTTCGTCGCGGGTCGCCTCCGTCCCGCCTCCGGTCAGATTCGGTGCCCCCGTGGCCGGATCCCGCCTATCCCCGTCTGTTCCTGGCCGTCGTTTCCCTGCCCCGCCGCTGCTCTGCTCTGCTTCTTCTCGAGCAGAGGAGCGCGCCCGCAAACCACTGCCTCGCCCGCTTGTCCAGTCGCGTGTTGACCGCGTAGCCCTTCACCCGCATCGGCCCAGCAGCGCCAAGGTCTGTGAGGCCTGCGAGGCCTCCGACACAGATCTGAGCCTTGGCCCAGGGTGAGCCACCCGCACCCCACGCGCCCTCTTTTTTCCACTGTTCGGTCAGTCAGTTTCGGCACATAGATGTTTTTTTCCATTCTACGAATTTATCATTTTCCTGGCCATTGCATATTTACAGGAGAATCCCATAATTTTGATATGCTCACAACTAAATAACCGAGCATCGGATTAAAATGATCTATATATGTAAAATGCTTAGAATTTCATCTAGTTGCCACTTTCATGCATGTTTGAAACATTTAAAATGCTGTTTCATTAAATTTTCTTAAATGCCATGTTAAAATGATTTATTTTCTTAAATGCTCCAAATTTAATAAACTTTATATGTAAATGGGGTAGAAAAATGCCTAGTTTAACATGGTGTACTTTCTTTGCATTTTTAACAACTCTAAAATATGGTTTAGGGCAGAACAGTACCTAATCCAAAAATATGCACATGAGGATTTTCCGGAATTGGTGTTTATTATTTACGGCCTCATTTAAACTTGACTAGATAGTTAGTTTAATTATGCTTCACCTCTTGCCATGTTAATCAAAATTTATATTGTTGAGTACCTAAACGGGAGAGAACTAAATAATTAAATGTGGTGTTTCGTCAATATTCAACTCGTCGCATATTGAGCTCCACTTAAATTGTAGTATTGTTTGTTGCACTTTGCAATGTCATGCCTCTTAAAAGCGGGCATGCATCATACTTGGTTTTGCATCATGCCATGCTTATGTATGGTTGTTTACTATGTTGTTTGCTTCTTTCCGGGTTGCTTCTCGCGTTAGCTTCGGTTTCGTTCCAGAGTTGTGAGGATTCGTTCGACTACGTCCGTTTGTCTTCTTCATGGACTCTTCTTCTTCCTTGCGGGATCTCATGCAAGATGACCATACCCTCGAAATCACTTCTATCTTTGCTTGCTATTTGCTCCCTCTATTGCTATGCCGCGATACCTACCACTTGCTATATCATGCCTCCCATATTGCCATGTCAAGCCTCTAACCCTCCTTTCCTAGCAAACCGTTGTTTGGCTATGTTACCGCTTTGCTCAGCCCCTCTTATAGCGTTGCTAGTTGCAGGTGAAGCTGAAGTTTGTTCCATGTTGGAATATCACAATATCTCTTATTTAATTAATGCATCTATACCCTTGGTAAAGGTTGGAAGGCTCGGCCTTATGCCTGGTGTTTTGTTCCACTCTTGTCGCCCTAGTTTCCGTCATACCGGTGTTATGTTCCTTGATTTTGCGTTCCTTACACGGTTGGGTGTTATGGGGACCCCTTGACAGTTCACTTTGAATAAAACTCCTCCAGCAAGGCCCAACCTTGGTTTTACCATTTGCCTCACCATCACCTAATTTTCCTTGGGAGTCGTGCTCCCGAGGGTCATCTTTATTTTAACCCCCCCGGGCCAGTGCTTCTCTAAGTGTTGGTCCGAACCGAGCCGCCTGCGGGGCCACCTCGGGGAAACTCGAGGTTCGGTTTTACTCGTAGCTTGTCTCATCCAGTGTTGCCCTGAGAATGAGATATGTGCAGCTCCTATCGGGATGTCGGCGCATCAGGTGGTCTTGCTGGTCTTGTTTTACCATTGTCGAAATGTCTTGTAACCGGGATTCCGAGCCTGATCGGGTCTTCCCGGGAGAAGGAATATCCTTCGTTGACCGTGAGAGCTTGTAATGTGCTAAGTTGGGACACCCTTGCAGGGTTTGAACTTTCGAAAGCCATGCCCGCGGTAATGGGCAGATGGGAATTTGTTAATGCCCGGTTGTAGAGAACTTGACACTTAACTTAATTAAAATGCATCAACCGCGTGTGTAGCCGTGATGGTATCTTTTCGGCGGAGTCTGGGAAGTGAACACGGTTCTTGTGTTATGTTTGAACGTAAGTAGTTTCAGGATCACTTCTAGCTTCTCGACCGTGTGCTGCTTCTCTTCTCGCTCTCTTTTGTGTATGTTAGCCACCATATATGCTAGTGCTTGCTGAAGCTCCACCTCACTACCCTTTCCTACCCATAAGCTTAAATAGTCTTGATCTCGCGGGTGTGAGATTGCTGAGTCCTCGTGGCTCACAGATACTTCCAAACAGTTGTAGGTGCCGATGATACCAGTGCAGGTGATGCAACCCAGCTGAAGTGGGAGCTCGATGAAGATCTTTTCATTGTTGTGTTTCGTTTCCTGTTGATCGGTAGTGGAGCCCAGTTGGGACGATTGAGGATATAGCATTTGGGGTTGTCTTCTTTTATTTTGGTTCCGTAGTCGGACCTTGATTGTATTCTGGATGATGTGAGTTTAACTTGTATTTGTGTGAAGTGGCAATTGTAAGCCAACTCTTTATCCCTTTCTTATTCAGTACATGGGATGTGTGAAGATTACCCCTCTTATGACAAGCCTAGCATGCGGCTTTGCCTCTAAGTCGTGCCCCGACACGTCGGAGATATAGCCGCATTGTGGGTGTTTCATTCGTCAAGGCGACCCCCACTCCCCCTTCTTGTTTAACCTGGCAGTTGAATGCCTATCAAAAATGATCTTTAATGCCCAAAAAGAAAAACTAATTACTGGTCTAGCTCCGGATCTGATTAAGGGGGTGTTTCTGTGTTGCAATATGCAGATGACACGGTTTTGTGTTTTGAGCATGACACTTCTGCTGCAGTAAATCTCAAACTGCTTCTTTATATGTTTAAACTCATGTAGGGCCTTAAAATAAACTATTTTAAGAGTGAAATTCGGTGTGTGGGGGTGACAATAGCATCCTTAATTACTATGCGGAGCTCTTTAATTGCCAAATTGGTCACTTCCCTATGCGATACTTAGGGGTGCCAGTCAGCTTTTCCTCTCTTAGATGCCTTGAGTGGATCTTTGTTGATGAAAAATTTAGAAAGTGTTGCGAATCCTGGATTGGTAACGCTGTTTCCTCGGGTGGCAAGCTCACTTTGTTGAACTCCTCCCTATCTAGTATAGTCTATTACTATATGGCTATGTTCCTTCTCCCTAAAACTTTCATTGAAAAACTGGACAAGCGGAGGCGTCTGTTTTTCTGGCAAAGTTTTGAGGGGCGTAAGAGATATCACTTAGTTCATTGGAGTAGAGTGTGCCGCTCCAAGGACAAGGGTGGTCCGGGTGTGAAAGATCTACGAAAACAAAATATCAGTCTCCTTGTTAAATAGTGGTGGAAACTTGATACTCAAAAGGGACTTTGGCAAGATATAGTTAAAGCCAAATACTTGAAAAGGGATACGGTTGCCACGGTGAAAAGTAAGTTCAATGATTCCCCTATCTGGAGGGATATTATGAAAGTAAAAGAGTATTACATGTGGGGCAGATCGATTCATGTCAACTCGGGGGATGTGGCTCGAGTCTGGGAGGACTCACTGAATGGGCTACCCCCCATGCGAGTCCAGTATCCCCAGCTATTTAGCATTTGTACTATGCCTGAGATCATAGTTGATAAGCCTGGGGTGTGGAAACTGGCGACAGGTGCGCGGTCATGTTGTGCATGATGTTTGTGACCCGTCGTGGCACACGGCATGGCACATGTGCCAGACTGGAAGCACAGACGTATGTGCCGAGAGGGAACGTTCCTGTGGCCTGATGAGGAAGTCGGTTCCTCTGAGTGGGGGTGTATGTGATAGCCTGGCTTATTAGGGATGATAGACTACTCATATCAATAAGGAATTCCTTCTTTTTCGGGTTCCCATTCGGACAGAACTCCAAAGTTAAGCGTGCTCAGCTTGGAGTAGTCTCAGGATGGGTGACCGGCCGGGAAGTTGCTCCCGGTGTGCACGAGTGAGGATAAAGTGCGCAGAAAAGACTAGTATTGATCTGTGGGGCCAGTCTAGATCCCGCCAGGAGTAACGACCATTGACGGGTGTGTCCAGGGCGTTACATGTGGAAACTGGCGACATGTGGATGGTGGTGCGCATGACTGTGCTAAGCTATATTTCCTCGGCGGAGCCAGATCGGGTTGGCTGGGCTCCTGGACCTAATGGTCGTTTTACTACCAAAACCATGTATAAATCGCTTGAAAGTAATCTTGCAGGATGCGATTGCCGTTGGATTTGAAAAGCTAAAGTTCCACTAAAGATCAAGATCTTTATGTGGCAGTTGTTCCAGGACGCGCTTCTAACTAGATATGTTATGAAACATCGAAAGTGGCCTGGGAATGCCAAGTGTTCGTTTTGTGCGGCCCGTGAGACGGCACAACATCTTTTCTTCCTCTGCCCTGTTGCTAGGGTGATCTGGCGTTTGGTGGGGGCGGTCCTGGGCACGGACCTGTGTCCCAACAACCTTTGGCAATACTATTCCTGGTGTTATATATATCTTCCTGACGGTGCAAGGTTCTATACTTTTGGGCTAGCTGCCATCTGTTGTGCTATTTGGAATTGCCGCAATAGGGCGACCTTTGAATTTAAGCTCCCCAAAACTCCTTTTGAGATTGTATTCTCCGCATGTGTATTCATCACCTACTGGTAGGTCTTCTGAAGGGGACAGACCGTGAGGCAATGGAGGGGGGGGGTCACAGATGCTGAGGAACAACACAAGCAACATGATGATGATCTGCGTTGCGGCGACGGAGGATCCAACGACAACTTGAGAGGCCGCTATCTTCTACTCTTCGCCTACCAGGGCCAGGAGGATGGTCCTGCTTTTGTGTTACCTCCTGCGTGAGGGTGTAACCTGAAGGGTCGTGTATTTTGCAAAGTCTGAGACTAGTGTTGTTGATCGTTGTGAGCTGTAGGTGTCGTCGGGTTTTCACCCCATAGCAGGTGTCTCGTAGGCGAGTTCCTGTGGTGGGTTTCCCGGTGATGCGTTGAACTCGCTTTCCCCTTTCCCGCTTCCTTTCTAGCGGAACTCTGGGACATATGTATTTCCGTTATTCGGTTAATGGAAAGGGGCAATGCCCGGTTCAAAAAAATTATTGTTTTTATGTCAATATTAAAACTTTTGTCTTGAATCTTTCGGATCTGAATGTTCATGCCACAATAAAGAAAATTACATTGAAAATTATGTTAGGTAGCATTCCACATCAAAAATTCTGTTTTTATCATTTACCTACTTGAGGACGAGCAAGAATTAAGCTTGGGGATGCAGATACGTATCCAACATATCTATAATTTTTGATTGTTCCATGCTATTATATTATCCGTTTTGGATGTTTAATGGGCTTTATTATACACTTCTATATTATTTTTGGTACTTACCTATTAACTAGAGGCCCAGTGCCAGTTGATGTTTTTTTGCCTATTTTAGTGTTTTGCAGAAAAGGAATATCAAACGGAATCCAAACGGAATGAACCTTCGTGAGGATCTTTTTTGGAAGAAACGCAATCCAGGAGACTTGGAGTGGAGGTCAAGGAAGCAACGAGGTGGCCACGAGGTAGGGTGGCGCGCCCAGGGAAGCCAGGCGCCCCCCACCCTCGTGGGCCCCTCGTAGCTCCACCAGCCTATTTCTTTCACCTATATATACTCTTATACCCTGAAAACTTCCAAGGGAGCCACGAAACCACTTTTCCACCACCGCAACCTTCTGTACCCGTGAGATCCCATCCGGGGACCTTTTCCGGCGATCATCCGGAGGGGCATTCGATCACGGAGGGATTCTACATCAACACCATAGCCTCTCCAATGATGTGTGAGTAGTTTACCACAGACCTTCGAGGCCATAGTTATTATCTAGATGGCTTCTTCTCTCTCTTTGGATCTCAATACAAAGTTCTCCTCGATGTTCTTGGAGATCTATTCGATGTAATTCTTTTTGCGGTGTGTTGGCCGAGATCTGATGAATTGTGGGTTTATGATTAAGATTATCTATGAACAATATTTGATTCTTCTCTGAATTCTTATATGCATGATTTGATATCTTTGCAAGTCTCTTCGAATTATCAGTTTGGTTTGGCCTCCTAGATTGATCTTTCTTGCAATGGGAGAAGTGTTTAGCTTTGGGTTGAATCTTACGGTGTCCTTTCCCGGTGACAGCAGGGGCAGCAAGGCACGTATTGTATTGTTGCCATCGAGGATAAAAAGATGGGGTTTATATCATATTGCTTGAGTTTATCCCTCTACATCATGTCATCTTGCCTAATGCGTTACTCTGTTCTTAAGAACTTAATACTCTAGATGCATGCTGGATAGCGGTCAATGTGTGGAGTAATAGTAGTAGATGCAGAATCCTTTCGGTCTACTTGACACGGACGTGATGCCTATGTTCATGATCATGCCTAGATATCATCATAACTATGCGCTTTTCTATCAATTGCTCGGCAGTAATTTGTTCACCCACCGTAATATATGCTATCTTGAGAGAAGCCACTATTGAAACCTATGGCCCCCGGGTCTACTTTACATCATATAAGTTTCTGATCTACAATTCCAGTTTACTATTTATTTTACTTTGCAATCTTTACTTTCCAATCTATACAACAAAACTACCAAAGATATTTATCTTATTATCTTTATCAGATCTCACTTTCGTAAGTGACCATGAAGGGATTGAAATCCCCTTTATCGCATTGGTTGTGAGGTTCTTGTTTGTTTGTGCAGGTACTAGGCGACTTGCGTGTAATCTCCTACTCGATTGATACCTTGGTTCTCGAAAACTGAGGGAAATACTTACGCTACTTTGCTGCATCACCCTTTCCTCTTCAAGGGAAAACCAACGCATGCTCAAGATGTAGCACGCATCACCGTCACCACGCCGTCGTGCTGATGAAACTCTCCCTCGACACTTTGCTACATCAACAGTTCGAGGGACGTCATTGAGCTAAACGTGTGCAGAACTTGGAGGTGTCGTACATTTGGTGCTTGATAGGTCGGTGAAAGCACAAGTGCTTACTAGGTGATTTTGGTAATTAATGTCAACATATCTCTTGTTGGACTAATATTTTCATCTAGTATATTTCAGATAAGTTCAACAGTGGAGTGGCTTGGACAAGAGGATGTGGAACCCCTTCAAGATGCTAAGGACAAAGATTGGCTCAAGCTCAAGACTCTTCATTTCTATTTTAGTGATCCAATATCAAATTAAGTCCATAGGAAAAACCAATACTATTAAAAGGGGATGAGGTGTTGCTTAATGGCTTGCTTGCTCAAAGTGCTTAGTGATATGCTCCAAAGCCCTCAACCACTTTCTCATTTCCACACATGTCCCAAACCTAAAGTCAAACTCGGCCCCACTGATTTGACCTATCCGACGCCACCGAGTTTACTTGACATAGCCACTGCCAGAAACCCTAATCAATTCGTTCTCACTGATGGGATCTCAGTCTCACCGAGATGGGCTTGCAAACTCTCTGTTGCCTATTGCAACTATTTTGGTCTCATCGAGATATGCAATCGGTCCCACCGAGTTTGCTTGACCAACTCTCTGTTTGCTTATTATCAATATCGGTCCCACCGAGTTTGTGTAATCAGTCAAACCGAGTTGAGGTTTTACCCTAACCCTAGCACATCGGTCCCACCGAGTTGATCATATCGGTCCCACCTGAAATCCTAACGTTCACATTTTGAATTAAATCGGTCTGACCGAGTTTAACTATTCGGTCCCACCGAGTTTGGTGAATTGTGTGTAATAGCTAGTTTTTGTGTGGAGGCTATATATATATACCCCTCCAGCCAACCTCCATTCATGGAGAGAGCCATCAGAACGTGCCTACACTTCTACCATTCATTTTCTGAGAGAGAACCACCTACTCATGTTTTGAGACCAAGATATTCCATTCCAACCACAAGAATCTTGATCCCTAGCCTTCCGCAAGTTGCTTTCCACTCAAATCATCTTTCCACCATATCCAAATCTGTGAGAGAGGGTTGTGTGTTGGGGACACTATCTATTGAAGTACAAGAGCAAGGAGTTCATCATCAACACACCATCTATTACCTTTTGGAGAGTGGTGTCTCCTAGATTGGTTAGGTTTTACTTGGGAGCCTCTGTCAAGATTGTGGAGTTGAACCAAGGAGTTTGTAAGGGCAAGGAGATCGCCTACTTAGTGAAGATCTACCCAAGTGAGGCAAGTCCTTCGTGGGCGATGGCCATGGTGGGATAGACAAGGTTGCTTATTCGTGGACCCTTCATGGGTGGAGCCCTCCGTGGACTCGTGCAACCGTTACCCTTCGTGGATTGAAGTCTCCATCAACGTGGATGTACGATAGCACCACCTATCAGAACCACGCCAAAAATCTCCGTGTCTCCAATTGTGTTTGCATACTCCAATCCCACCCCTTTACTTTCTTGCAACTTGCATGCTTTACTTTCTGCTGCTCATATACTCTTGCCATGCTTGCTTGAAATGTATTGTGAATGTTTAAACTTGTGCTAAAACTCCACCTTAACTTAAAGAAATTAAAAACTGCTACTTTTCCTTGTTGAGGGTCTAATCACCCGCCCTCTAGACACCTCTTCTCGATCCTACAATTGGTCAGAGCACTGGTCTCCATTGCTTTGGTTTAATCACCATTAGAGGAATATGGGTGAGTCTACATTGGGGAGTCTTAGACGTAGAGTGCCTATACTTGATGGAGAGTTCTTCCACGAGTGGAAAATCGAGATGCTTGAGATTTTCAATGAATATCACTTGAACAAGTACATTCCTACTCCTTGTGTGCGCCTTTTTGACCCCTTTCATCCTACCCTTGATGAGTCTATTGACATGATCCATAATCTTAGAACTGTCAATTTAATCACTAGAGGATTACCTAGAAACTTGATTGGTAGCTTTCCTGCTCTTGATTGTGCCTACACCATATGGAGATTTCTTGAGGAACGATTTCCAAATTATTCCTTGCAAAACTTAGATGAGATTCTTCACAAGTCTATTGCTTTTAGTAAGATGAATTCCAATGATCCTAGGTTTGGTGATTGTTTATTTGAGCTTACCAACCTCATGTGTGCCAAAGGAGATGTTGGGATCATTAGCAACATCATCTTCGAAGCCATTAGAATTCATAAAGATGAACATTGTGATGATCACTTATCTAATGAATCACTCTCTCTAGGAATTGATCAATCACAAGACGATGTTGAACATGGATATTATGATGAGGATGATGATAGTGACTTTGATCTCGATGAGTCTATGAGACACTTTGGTCTTATGGATAATCTTTGCGGCTACATGGCTGGAGGAAAGGAATGGGTTCTTGATAGTGGATTTACCGATCACATGACCAGAGATAATGACATGTTTCGTGAGCTTGCTGAAAACAACGGCCCTCAAAAGTATGTCACTTTTGGTGACAACTCAACGGGTAAGGTGGTTGGCCTTGGTAAGGTGGCCATCTCACATGATAGCTCCATAAAAAATGTTATGCTCGTTGAATCCCTTGGCTATAATTTACTTTCCGTATCTAGACCTGTTGACTTTGGCTTCAATGTCCTATTTACTGAAGTAGACTGCCAAGTGTTTCGTAGAGATAATCATAAAATGGTCTTTACCGGTATACGTAGAGGTGATCTATACATTGTTGATTTCACTAAAAGGCACAACCTAGAACTTGATTAATTGCTAAATCTTCTAAAGGTTGGTTGTGGCATAGAAGGTTAGGTCATGTGGGTATGCGAAATATTGATAAGCTTATTAAAGGTGATCATATCCTTGGAGTGAAAGATGTTATATTTGACAAGGATAGATTGTGCAGTGCTTGTCAAGCAGGAAAATAAGTTGGAGGAAGTCACCCCGTGAAGAACATCATGACCATGAGAAGACCTCTCGAGCTACTTCATATGGATCTCTTCGGTCCCAATGCCTATAAAAGTCTTGGTGGAAACTCATTTGGTCTAGTCATACTTGATGATTTTTCAAGATTTACATGGGTGTTCTTTCTTGATGATAAATCGCAGGTCCAAAAGATCTTCAAGAACTTCGCTAGGAAGGCCCAAAATCAATTTGAAGTGAAGATCAAGAAGGTTCGCAGCGACAATGGAACGGAGTTCAAGAACGCAAATGTCGATACCTTTCTTGACGAAGAAGGGATTTCACACGAGTTCTTGGCTACGTACAATGGAGTTGTTGAGACGAAGAACCAGACTCTTATTGAGATGGCGAGAACGATTCTTGATGAGTACAAGATGCCAAAACACTTTTGGGCAGAAGCGGTTGAGACAACTTATCATGCAACAAATCGCTTGTATCTTCACAAGCTACTCGGCAAGACGACATACGAGCTTCTCACCAGTAACAAACCCCAAGTTGGATACTTTCGAGTATTTGGCTCAAAGTGTTACATTCTTGATAGGCATCGACGTTCTAAATTTGCTCCTAAATCTCATGAGGGTTTCCTACTTGGTTATGGCTTAAACTCTCACACTTACCGTGTCTACAACAATTTCACCCGAAAGATTGAAGAGACGGTAGATGTGAAGTTTGATGAATCTAACGGCTCGCAAGTACAGCAATTGCCAATTGATGTAGGAGACAAAGACACTTCGGAAGCAATCCAAGACTTGTCTATTGGCAAGATTCGTCCAACGGAGGTGAAGGAAAGTACCTCGTCCGTCCAAGTGGAAGCTTCTACCTCACGACAAGGTGAACCAGAATTGACACGGAGGCATCCACAAGTGGGTCACACCTAGACGAAGAAAACGAGGAAGTACACCAAGATGAACCTCATCAACCTCCTTCTCCAACTCGACAAGAGAATGACAACGTCAACAATGAAGAAGGTCAAGAGGAAGAACAAGATGATGAAGAATATGTTCCACCCCGACCCAAACAAAAGCTCTGACGAGTTAGAGCAAGAGTCACAAGAGACCATCCCGTCGAGAAAATCTTCAATGATATCCAAACCGGGAGAATCACTTGCTCTAAAACTCGTTTGGAAATTTTTTGTGAACATTATTCATTCATCTCTAGCATTAAACCTATGAAGGTTGAAGAAGCATTGGAAGATCCGGATTGGATAAATGTCATGTGTGAAGAGCTACACAACTTTGAGAGGAAACAAGTGTGGACATTGGTTGAGAAGCCCGAAAACAACCACAACATCATCGGTACAAAATGGGTGTTTCACAACAAGCAAGATGAAGATTGACAAGTCATTCGTAACAAATCACGTCTCATCGCTCAAGGCTACACTCAAGTCGAAGGTATGGACTATGGTGAGACATATGCCCCCGTTGCTAGACTTGAGTCCATCCACATCTTACTTGCCTATGCTAATCACCATGATATTACCTTGTACCAAATGGACATTAAAAGGGCTTTTCTAAATGGTGGAACCGAGGAGGAAGTTTATGTCAAACAACCTCCCGGCTTTGTTAATCCTAAGAAACCCGATCATGTTTACAAACTTCACAAAGCTCTTTATGGTCTTAAACAAGCTCCTAGAGCATGGTACAAATATTTGACCAAGTTCCTTATTGAAAAAAGCTTTGAGATTGGAAAGATAGATTCTACTCTTTTTACTAAAAGGGTTAATGGTGAATTATTTGTATGCCAAATTTATGTTGATGATATCATATTTGGTTCGACTAACCCTCATTTAGTGAAAAGTTTGGAAAGCTAATGTCGGAGAAGTTTCAGATGTCTATGATGAGTGAACTCAAGTTCTTTCTTGGTTTTCAAATCAAGCAAACTAAGGAAGGTACCTTTGTTTCCCAAACAAAGTATACCAAGGACTTATTCAAGAAGTTCAACATGCAAGAATGCAAAGGTATGAATACACCCATGCCTACTAGTGGACATCTTGACTTGACCAAGGATGGCGAGCCGGTTGACCAAAAGGTTTATCACTCTATGATTGGTTCATTGTTATATCTATGTGCCTCCCATCCCGATATTATGCTAAGGCTATGCATGTGTGCACGATATCAAGCGGCCCCCAAAGAATGTCATCTTAAGGCTGTGAAAAGGATAGTGAGATACTTAATTCATACACCAAATTTTGACATTTGGTATCCTAAGAGGTCTTCTTTTGATCTTGTTGGCTATTCCGACTCGGACTATGCTGGAGACAAGGTTGATAGAAAGTCCACTTTGGGTACTTGTCAATTTCTTGGTACATCTCTTATGTCTTGGTCCTCCAAGAAAAAAAACTCGGTATCCTTATCCACCGCCGAAGCGGAATACATTTTCGCCGGTTCATGTTGTGCTCAATTACTTTGGATGACCCAAACTCTTAAAGATTATGGGATATATGTGAAACATGTTCCATTGCTTTGTGAAAATGAAAGTGCTATTAAGATTGCTCACAATCCCGTGCAACATTCTCGAACTAAGCATATTGAAGTTCGTCATTATTTCATTTGAGATCATGTTGCTAAAGGAGACATTGATCTTAAGCATGTTCGTACCGATAAGCAATTGGCGGATATATTCACCAAACTGCTTGATGACAAAGTATTTTGCCGTTTGAGAGGTGAATTGAACATCATTGATGCTTCAAACTTGGAGTAGAAACTCCATTTGGATACATGCAAGGCATGAGCCTTTGACTAATCCTTGATATTTCTCTTATGATGATGATCATATGTCTTGGACATACTTGCTCCCTTGCATGCTATCTAACCCTTGTAGGTACTTGGATGAATCTAAATCTATAAGATTGCAAAACACTCACATCTTGAGCAATCTCTACATCACCAAGTCTCTACAATATGCTAGTTGAAGACAAGGAAGCATGAATCCTTTCAACATATCCTTTGACAAATTCTATATATCAAATTTCATTTGGTATAAAATTTCATGATTGTCACTTTGGATACACAAGTGATCTTCCTTGCAAAACTAACCCATGTAGGTAGATGAACTCAAACTACAAGTGGTGCTCCCAACTCATTGATGAGCTACATCAACCTTGAGCATCCTACACAAGTTCTACCACATGATCAAGATCAACACCACCACCCAAGGTATGTTATTCCATCTTAGAGAAGCATTACCCCAAGTCATGGGTCAAAGCATCTCAACAAGATGTGAATACATCAAAATGCTTAAACGAAAAATGGCAACCCCATTTTGAGCTTAAACGATGAGTATGATCTACGATCAAGTGTTCCCACTTGACTCCTCAGTCAATATACTCTAACATGGGTGACTTTCTCGCCGACTCTCTCTAGATGAAGTTCTCTAGTGTTTCTTTGTGTTCTTGCATTTGTCTCTTGCATGTTTGTGATTTCTTTTTCTCTATTTTGTTCTGCATTCCCTGCATCCAATTCATTGCAAATCTTTGTGAGATCTTATTTGCCTAGTGAGCTGAGATGACAACTGTTTTCTCTATGTATTGAACTCGTCCTCACCGGTTTGTCTCTTTCGGACTAACCGAACTACCTTGGTGCCACTGAAAAAAACAACTCGGTGTTACCGATGTAAATGCTGAGGAGACACTTTGTCATTTGCATCCTACATATTTGCTCCAGCTCCACTCAATGATTCTTGTCCTCTACCTGCATCACATTCTACATGTTGCTTTGTTTTGTGACTCAAGGACCAAACCTATTCGACTCACATTCCAGAAGACCCTTCTTGGAAATTGATGTCAAACGGGGAGAGAGAACACATCAAAGCTTAATCACATCAAAGGGAGAGAGACCCCAGATGCATGGTATTCAATAGGAGATAAGTCACAGTTCTTTAAGAGGGGAAAGGCATGTTAGTATGTGTTATGACTGTGTTGTTATGATTTTCTCGTTTTGCTCTGATTTTCATTTCTGTATCTTCTCCCATTATCCCATATAAGATTCAGGGGGAGAAAGACATCTAAGGAAAGGAAATCTTCGAATTTATTGCACATCTTTACCTCTTTGGGGACATGTCTATATCAAATAGAGTACCTAGTACTCACTCTCTACATGTCATCCCAATCTTGGTACTCTTGTGGTTTACTGGTTGCTCTATTCAGTAGATGTTTCTGTGTTATCTAACCTTGTTTACTCAGGTTCATCTCTTCCAAAGCCAGCTTAAGACCACAAGGTAAGTATATGCATCACACTCATGTCCATGATGATCTCTTGCTGATGTACATATTGTTTGCAAGAAGGACTCATGAACATGAGGGTACACTTCTTAAATCCACACCATTTTCTCTGATGCATATAGCCAAGATACATGTAACTCATTGCTTGCTCTATCATGGTTATGCATTCACATGATTGCATACATGTAGGGGGAGTCTATGCATGTTACATGTCTTTCCAAAGCTTTACTTGCTAGTCTTCATATATTTATCTAAAGCTTTGATGTATGTTGTCATCAATTACCAAAAAGGGGGATATTGAAAGCACAAGTGCTCCCTAGGTGATTTTGGTAATTAATGTCAACATATCTCTTGTTGGACTAATATTTTAATCTAGTATATTTTAGATAAGTTCAACAGTGGAGTGGCTTGGACAAGAGGATGTGGAACCCCTTCAAGATGCTAAGGACAAAGATTGGCTCAAGCTCAAGACTCTTCATTTCTATTTTAGTGATCCAAGATCATATTGAGTCCATAGGAAAAGCCAATACTATTAAAAGGGGATGAGGTGTTGCTTAATGGCTTGCTTGCTCAAAGTTCTTAGTGATATGCTCCAAATCCCTCAACCACTTTCTCATTTCCACACATGTCCCAAACCTAAAGTCAAACTCAGCCCCACCGACTTGATCTATCCGACGCCACCGAGTTTACTTGACATAGCCACTACCAGAAACTCTAATAAATTCGGTCTCACCGATGGGATTTTGATCTCACCAAGATGGGCTTGCAAACTCTGTTGCCTATTGCAACTATTTCGGTCTCACCGAGATATGCAATCGGTCCCACCGAGTTTGCTTGACCAACTCTCTGTTTGCTTATTACCAAAATCGGTCCCATCGAGTTTGTGTAATCGGTCAAACCGAGTTGAGGTTTACCCTAACCCTAGCACATCGGTCCCACCGAGTTGATCATATCGGTCCCACCGAAAATCCTAACGTTCCCATTTTGAACTAAATGGGTCTGACCGAGTTTAACTATTCGGTCCCACCGAGTTTGGTGAATTGTGTGTAACGGCTAGTTTTTGTGTGGAGGCTATATATATATACCCCTCCACCCAACCTCCATTCATGGAGAGAGCCATCAGAACGTGCATACACTTCCACCATTCATTTTCTGAGAGAGAACTACCTACTCATGTGTTGAGACCAAGATATTCCATTCCAACCACAAGAATCTTGATCTCTAACCTTCCCCAAGTTGCTTTCCACTCAAATAATCTTTCCACCATATCCAAATATGTGAGAGAGGATTGAGTGTTGTGGAGACTATCATTTGAAGCACAAGAGCAAGGAGTTCATCATCAACACACCATCTATTACCTTTTGGAGAGTGGTGTCTCCTAGATTGGCTAGGTGTTACTTGGGAGCCTCCGTCAAGATTGTGGGGTTGAACCAAGGAGTTTGTAAGGGCAAGGAGATCGCCTACTTCATGAAGATCTACCCAAGTGAGGCAAGTCCTTCGATGGACATGGTGGGATAGACAAGGTTGATTCTTCGTGGACCCTTCGTGGGTGGAGCCCTCCGTGGACTCGCGCAACCGTTACCCTTCGTGGGTTGAAGTCTCCATCGACGTGGATGTACAATAGCACCACCTATCGGAACCACGCCAAAAATCTCCATGTCTCCAATTGCGTTTGCATACTCCAATCCCATCCCTTTACTTTCTTGCAACTTGCATGCTTTACTTTCTGCTGCTCATATGCTATTGCCATGCTTGCTTGAAATGTATTGTGAATGTTTAAACTTGTGCTAAAACTCCAACTTAACTTAAAGAAATTAAAAACTGCTACTTTTCCTTGTTGAGGGTCTAATCACCCCCCCTCTAGACACCTCTTCTCTATCCTACAGTCGGAATGAGAAGAAGTTCGACTACATCAACCGGGTTGTCAAACGCTTCCGCTTTTGGTCTACGAGGGTACGTGGACACACTCTCCCCTCTCGTTGCTATGCATCTCCTAGATAGATCTTGCGTGAGCGTAGGAATTTTTTTGAAATTGCATGCTACATTCCCCAACACTTAGTACTGCTAGTATTTGCAAATTATGTTGTATATCGATTGCTCGCGTAGTAGCTCCCCTATTTTTGATATGTTCCTAGATAAAACTAAGTTGAAAGATGATAGTAGCAATGATGCGGACTGGGTCTGTGATCTGAGGATTATCCTCATTGTTGCATAGAAGAATTATGTCCTTGGTGCACCGCTAGGTGACAGACCTATTGCAGGGGCAGATGCAGACATAATGAATGTTTGGCAAGCTTGATATGATGACTACTTATTAGTTTAGTGCACCATGCTTTACGACTTAGAAACGGGACTTGAAAAATGTTTTGAACGCCATGGAGCATATGAGATGTTCCAAGAGAAGAAATTGGTGTTTCAGACTCATGCTTGTGTCGAGAGGTATGATACCTCTGACAAGTAGTTTTCCTACAAGATGGAGGAGAATAGCTCAACCAATGAGCATGTGCTTAGAATGTTTGGGTACTACAATCACTTGAATCAAGTGGGAGTTAATCTTCCAGATAAGATAGTGATTGATAGAGTTCTCTAGTCACTATCACCAAGCTACTAGAACTTCATGAAGAACTATAAAATGCAAGGAATAACGGAAACGATTCTCGAGCACTTCGTGATTGATAACCCACAAGTATAGGGGATCGCAACAGTTTTCGAGGGTAGAGTATTCAACCCAAATTTATAGATTCGACACAAGGGGAGCCAAAGAATATTTGAAGGTATTAGCAGCTAAGTTGTCAATCCAACCAGACCTGGAGATTAATTATCTGCAGCAACGTGATCAGTAGCAAACTATATGATAGTTTTGATAATAGTGACAACAGTAATAGTGACGGTAACAGTGATAGCAGTAGTTTTGTAGCAAGTGCAATAGTAATGATAGCAATAGTAACTTCGCAAGAAAAGTATAAGATAAATTCCTAGGCATTGGATCGATGACTTGTTGGATGATATTCATCATGAGACAGTTATAACCTAGGGCGATACGACACTTGCTCCAGTTCATCAATATAATGTAGGCATGTATTCCGTAAATAGTCATACGTGCTTATGGAAAGAACTTGCATGGCATATTTTGTCCTACCCTCCCGTGGTAGCGGGGTCCTATTGGAAACTAAGGGATATTAAGGCCTCCTTTTAATAGAGAACCGGAACAAAGCATTAACACACTGCGAATACATGAACTCCTCAAACTATGGTCATCACCGGGAGTGGTCCCGACTATTGTCACTCCGGGGTTGCCGAATCATAACACGTAGTAGGTGACTATAACTTGCAAGATCGGATCTAGAACATGGATATAATGGCGGTGACATAAATGGTTCAGATTTGAAATCATCGCACCCGGGCCCAAAGTGACAAGCATTAAGCATGGCAAAGTCATAGCAACATCAATCTTAGAACATAGTGGATACCAAGGATCAGGCCCTAACAAAACTAACTTGATTACATGATGAATCTCATCCAACTCCTCACCGACCAACGAGCCTACAAAGGAATTACTCACTCCCGTGGGGAGCATCATGGAATTGGCGGTGGAGAAGGGTTAGTGATGACGAAGAACGAAGAGCCCCCTCTCCGGAACCCCAAACGGACTCCATATCTGGCCTCCCGATCAAGAACAGGAGGTGATGGCGGCTCCGTCTCGTGGATCGCGATAATTCTTTCTCCCTGATTTTTTTTCTAGAAAAATAGGATTTTATAGCGTCAGTTTCAGGGTTTGCGGGGCCACCAGGTGGGGACAACCCACCTGGGTGCGCCAGGAGGGGGGGCACGCGCTGGTGGGTTGTGCCCACCCAGGTGCCCCCCTCCGATGGATCTTGGCTCCAGAAATTCTTATTTATTGTATAAAAAATTCTCGCAAAGTTTCGTTCCATCCCGAGAACTTTTATTTTTGCACAAAAACAACACCATGGTAGTTCTGCTGAAAACAACGTCAGTCCGGTATTAGTTTCATTCAGATCATGCAAATTAGAGTCCAAAACAAGAGGAAAAGCGTTAGGAAAAGTAGATACGTTGGAGACGTATCAGTGATGCTGAAGTCGGCGAAGGTAGAAATCAAGAAAGAAGCATCAACTGTTGATGGATAACAAGACCAGTAGTTTCAAGAAAAAGGGCAAAGGTAAAGAAAGGGAACTCCAAGAAGAATGGCAAGCAAATTGTCACTCCCGTGAAGAAGCCCAAAGCTGGACCCAAGCCTGAAACTGAGTGCTTCTAGTGTGAAGGAAATGGTCACGGGAAGTGGAACTGCCCCAAAAAACTTGGCGGATAAGAAGGATGGCAAAGTGAACAAAGGTATATTTGATATACATGTCACTGATGTGTATTTTACTAATGTTCGAAGTAATCCTAGGGTATTTGATACCGGTTCAGTTGCTAAGAGTAGTAAATCAAAACAGGAGTTGCAGAGACTAGTTAAAAGTGAGGTGACGATGTGTGTTGGAAATGATTCCAAGGTTCATATGATCACCATCACACACTACCTCTACCTTTGGGATTAGTGTTGAACCTAAATAAATGTTATTTGGTGTTTGCGTTGAGCATGAATATGGTTAGATCATGTTTATTGCAATACGATTATTCATTTAAGTTAGAGAATAATTGTTATTCTGCTTACATGAATAAAACCTTCTATGGTGATACACCCAATGTAAATTGTTTACAGAATCTCGATCGTAGCAATATACATATTCATAATATTGATGTCAAAATATGCAAAGTTGATAATGATAGTGCAACATAATTGTGGCACTGCCGTTTAGGTCATATTGGTGTAAAGTGCATGAAGAAACTCCATGCAGATGGGCTTTTGGAATCACTTGATTATGAATCATTTGATACTTGCGAACCATGCCTCATGGGCAAGATGACTAAAACTCCGTTCTCCGAAACAATGGAGCGAGCCAATGACTTATTGGAATAATACATACCGATGTATGTGGTCCGATAAGTGTTGAGGCACGCGGCGGGTATCATTATTTTCTGACCTTCACAGATGATTTGAGCAGATATGGGTATTTCTACTTGATGAAACACAAGTCTGAAACATTTGAAAAGTTCGAAGAATTTCAGAGTGAAGTGGAGAATCATCGTAACAAGAAAATAAAGTTTGTACGACCTGATCGCGGAGGTGAATATTTGAGTTACGACTTTGGCCTTCATTTAAAACAATGTGGAATAGTTTCACAACTCACACCACCTGGAACACCATAGCGTAATGGCGTGTCCGAACGTCATAACCGTACTTCATTAGATATGGTGTGATCTATGATGTCTATTACCGATTTACCACTATAGTTTTGGGGTTATGCGTTAGAGACAGCGGCATTCACATTAAATAGGGCACCGTCTAAATCCATTGAGACGACACCATATGAACTATGGTTTGGCAAGAAACCTAAGCTGTCATTTCTTAAAGTTTGGGGTTGCGACACTTATGTCAAAAGGCTTCCTCCTGATAAAGCTCGAACCCAAATCGGAGAAGTGTGTCTTCATAGGATACCCTAAAGAAACAATTGGGTACACCTTCTACCACATATCCGAAGGCAAGATCTTTGTTGCCAAGAAGGGAACATTTCTAGAGAAGGAGTTTCTCTCGAAAGAAGTGAGTGGGAGGAAAGTAGAAATTGATGAGGTAATTGTACCTTCTCTCGAATTGGAAAGTAGTACATCAGAGAAAACTGTTCACGCAATGCCTACACCAACTAGAGAGGAAGCCAATGATGATGATCATGAAACTTCAGATCAAGTTACCATTGGACCTCGTAGGTCGAACAGAGTACGTTCCCCACTAGAGTGGTAATGTAATCCTGTCCTGGAAGTCATGTTACTAGACCATGGAGAACCTATGAATTATGAAGAAGCTATGATGAGCCCAGATTCCGTGGCTTGAGGCCATGAAATCTGAGATATGATCCATGTATGAGAACAAAGTGTGGACTTTGGTGGACTTGCCCGACGATCGGCAAGCCATTGAGAATAAATGGATCTCCAAGAAGAAGACTGACGCTGATGGTAATGTAACCATCTACAAAGCTCGACTGTCGCAAAAGGTTTTCGACAAGTTCAAGGAGTTGACTACGATGAGACTTCCTCACCCGTAGCAATGCTTAAGTCTATCCAAATCATGTTAGCAATTGCCACATTTTATGATTATGAAATCTGGCAAATGGACGTCAAAACTGCATTCCTTAATGGATATCTTAAAGAAGAGTTGTATATGATGCAACCAGAAGGTTTTGCCGATCCTAAAGGTGCCGACAAGTGTGCAAGCTCCAGCGATCCATCTATGGACTAGTGAAAGCATCTCGGAGTTAGAATATACGCTTTGATGAGATGATCAAAGAATATGGTTTTATATAGACTGATGGTGAAGCCTGTATTTACAAGAAAGTGAGTGGGAGCTCTGTAGCATTTCTGATATTATATGTGGATGACATATTGGTGATTGGAAATGATATAGAATTTCTGGATAGCATAAAAGGATACTTGAATAAGAATTTTTCAATGAAAGACCTCGGTGAAGCTAGTTACATATTAGGCATCAAAATATATAGAGATAGATCAAGACGCTTAATAGGACTTTCACAAAGCACATACCTTGACAAAGTTTTGAAGGAGTTCAAAATGGATTAGTCAAAGAAAGGGTCTTGCCTGTATTGTAAGGTGTGAAGTTGAGTAAGACTCAAAGCCCGACCACGGTAGAAGATAGGAAGAGAATTAAAATCATTCCCTATGCCTCAGCCATAGGTACTATAAAGTATGCCATGCTGTGTACCAGACCTATTGTGTGCCTTGCCATGAGTTTGGCGAGGGGGTACGATAGTGATCCAGGAATAGATCACTGGACAGTGGTCAAGTCAAAATTATCCTTAGAAGACTAAGGAAATGTTTATCGGTTATGGAGGTGATAAAGAGTTCATCGTGAAGGGTTACGTCGATGCAATCTTTCACACCGATCTAGATGACTCTGAGTCTAAATCTGGATACGTATTGAAAGTGGGAGCAATTAGCTAGAGTTGATCCATACAGAGCATTGTAGACATAGAAATTTGCAAAATACATATGGATCTGAAAGTGACAGACCCGTTGACTAAACTTCTCTCACAAGCAAAACATGATCACACCTTAGTACTCTTTGGGTGTTAATCACATGGCGATGTGAACTAGATTATTGACTTTAGTAAACTCTTTGGGTGTTGGTCACATGGCGATGTGAACTATGGGTGTTAAATCACATGGTGATGTGAACTAGATTAATGGCTCTAGTGCAAGTGGGAGACGGGAGGAAATATGACCTAGAGGCAATAGTAAAGTTCTTATTTTATATTTCCTTATTCATGACAAAGGTTTATTATTCATGCTAGAATTGTATTGATCAGAAACCTAAATACATGTGTGAATACATAAACAAACACCATGTCCCTAGTGGGCCTCTACTTGACTAGATCGTTGATAAAAAATGGTTAAGGTTTCCTAACCATGGACATGAGTTGTCATTTGATAACGGGATCACATCATTAGGAGAATGATGTGATGGACAATACCCATCCGTTAGCTTAGCATAATGATCGTTCGGTTTTATTGCTATTGCTTTCTTCATGTCAAATACATATTCCTTCGACTATGAGATTATGCAACTCCCGAATATCGGAGGAATGCCTTGTGTGCTATCAAGCGTCACAACATAACTGGGTGATTATAAAGATGCTCTATAAGTATCTCCAAAGGTGTTTATTGAGTTGGCATAGATCGAGATTAGGATTTGTCACTCCGAGTATCGGAGAGGTATCTTTGGGCCCTCTCGGTAATACACATCATAAGCTTGCAAGGAAACGACTAATGAGTTAGTCACGAGGTGATGTATTATGGAATTAGTAAAGAGACTTGTTGGTAATGAGATTGAACTAGGTATGAAGATAGCGATGATCGAAACTCGGGCAAGTAACATAACGATGGACAAAGGGAATTACGTATGTTGTCATAACGGGTCGACCGATAAAGATCTTCATAGAATATGTAGGGGCCAATATGGGCATCCAGGTTCCGCTATTAGTTATTGACCGAAGAGGTGTCTCGGTCATGTCTACATAGTTCTCAAACCCACAGGGTCCGCACGTTTATGTTCGATGCCGATATAGTATTATATGAGTTATGTGATTTGGTGACCGAATGTTGGTCGGAGTCCCGGATGAGATCACGGACATGACAAGGAGTCTCGAAATGGTCGAGATGTAAAGATTGATATATAGGACGATAGTATTCGGACAGTAGAAGTGTTCCAGAGGGTAGTAGGTGCAAATCGGGTCACCGGAAGGGGTTCCGGGCACCCGCGACAAAAGATATGGGCCTTATGGGCCAATAGGGGAAACACACCAGCCGCAAGGGGCTGGTGTGCCCCCCATATGGGCCGAACCAGGAGGAAAAGGAAAGAGGGGAAGGGAAAGGAAAGGGGGGATTCGGCCTCCCCCTTCCTTCCCTCCTCCCTCCTCTTTCCTTCCCCCTCCGGCAAATATGGCAGGGGGCACTACAAAAAAAAGACACATCCGTGACATTTTGGGCCGAACGAAATTTTTTTCTGTCATACATATGACACTTCTATGACGATAATTGTGACAAAACCCGGTATCATCATAGACATGGTGGGCTCCTACTTCTATGACAAAAAATCATGACAGAAAATGGGCTTTTCGTCTTGGGCGGGCCGGAGACGCAGCTGCATGACATTCTTTGGGCCATCCATGACGGAAAAAACCGTGGTAGAAGCGAGGGCGAGGAAAATTTCGGGGAGTTCCCGGTTACGGTGGGAGGTCGGGGGCCGAGCGATGCGTGTTTCTCTCGTACACGTACGCGCGTGTGTGCGAGGCGTTGGCTCTAACTGAACCCGAGCGAGGCGTTGGGCTCTAACTGAACCCGAGCGATTGCACTGCAGGCTACGCGTTACTGAACCTGAGCGATCGATCGATGGCTGTTAACTGAACCCGATCGAGCAATTCCTTCGCTACTGCTGCTAACTGAAGCCGATCGATGCTGCCTCTGGATGAACAGTGAGCGTTGCGGGGGGGGGGGGGTTGGATGAACAGTTCCCGGTGGGGGTGGATGAACAGGACCCCGTGGTGTTGCCTCTGGATGAACAGGACCCCGATCGATCGAGCCGGTTGGGGCTGGATGAACAGGACCCCGTGGAGGGCTGGATGAACAGGAGCACCCCGTGGAGGGCAGGATGAACAGTTGACGGTGGAGGGCAGGATGAACAGTAGCCCATGGAGGGGTGGTTGAACAGGAGCCCGTGGAGAGGGCTGGTTGAACAGTAGCAAGTGGAGTAGCGCGCGGTGGAGGCTGGATGAACAAGAGCCCATGGATGAACAGTCGCAGGTGGAGGCTGGAGGAGGTCAACAGTGGATGAACAGTAGCTCGTGGAGGCTGGAGGGGGTCGACGGTGGAGACGAACAGTATCCCATGGAGTCCCGTTTTGCGGTACGCCACACCCGTCCCGATGAACAGGACCCCCGTTTCGACCATAGCACTCCAACACAAGTCCGTTTCGTCCATTTTGCGGTACGCCACACCCCTCCCGATGAACAGGACCCCCGTCTCGACCGTAGGAGGTCCGTTTCCTCCGTTTTGTGGTACGCCAGACCCCTCCCGATCAATAGGACCCCGTTCCGAACGTAGGAGGTCCGTTTCCTCCGTTGTGCGGTACGTCAGGCCTCGTTTCCATCGCCTGTTCCGTCCAAGCCCTCCCGATGAACATGGCCACGCATTCTGTTCCGACCCAGCCGGTTGGCTCCCACGCGTTCCATTGCCTCCCCATGAACATGACGCATTCTGTTGCCTCCCCATGAACACGACGCATTCCGTTGCCTCCCCATGAACACGACGATGACGCTGTTTCTCCGTTCTGACCCAGCCATGTACACGAGCCCTGGCCGTACGTATGTGCGAGTAGGCGTTCGAGACCCCACTCGTATGTACACATACGTGGCCGTATTTTCTTTCTTGCACCCTAGCCGCTGTACGTACGTGTACATGCTACGTGTGCGCCTCTACTACGACACGTGCGCACCTCTACTACGACACGTGCGCGCCTCTACATCGACCAGTATGTACGTACACGTTCGCGACCAGAATGACAATGCTACGTACGCTTCGACCAGGTGGGTCCCGACTGTCAGGCACTTCCTTGCCTGCGAAGATGTAGCTGGTGGGTCCCAACAGTCAGGGGGTGAATCGTTTTTTGGCCGGACGCACTTCCTTGCATGCGAAGATGTAGCTGGTGGGTCCCAGCAGTCAAGGGGAAATGTTTTTTTCGCGAAATACAGTGGCCCATCCGGTGGGTCCCAGCTGTCAGGTGGAGGAATCATTATTTTCCGCGTAATAAGGAGGCACTTCCTTACTGCAGCCATGGACCCAGCTGTCAGCCTCTCCACGTACAGTCCACGTCCGATGGAAGTCGTTCCTTGACCACGTTGACCATGCCGCGCCGAGAGCACCAGGGCGGTGGACGACGGCGAGGCCTAGGAAGGGGACGACACGGAGGCAGGGAAGACTCGGCAGTTGTTTCCCACGCGGAGGGGAGTACGACTGTACGAGGGTTTACTGGTTCATCTGCCGTTGCCGGAGAATAACAGCAGGTGTGGGTGAGTAGAGGATGGCTAGGACAGCGATGGGAGTACGATCGGGCGGTGAGGCCTGCGTGGCAGCACAGCCGGCCACGAGGAGGAGGGAGCAGGCAGTCCCGCTGGCGCTTGTTTGAGCGGCTGGAGCAGGAAGAGCAGAGATTGAAGAAGCACGACGGCCGTTGGATGGACATCCAATAGTCAGTGCTTGTGCGTCAACCTTTTTATTAGGAAAGCCTCAAATTTGTGGAAAACAGCATACAACCCATCTGCCATTATTTCTAATAATTTACATCCCATTTGCTAATTCTTAAGGTTTTTTTGGAGCCCATATTCTTTTTGTTAGCATTACAGCCCATATTGTGGCAACGGTTAAAAAATTATACAAAATTTTGCATATTTCGGTGCGGTCTGAACTGTTTTTAATCCCGAAATTTCGACTCACATTCAAACTGATTTTAAAAATAAATGTATATCAATATAAAATCCAACAAATTCTCCATGCATAAAAATTAATGTAATTTAAAATCTTGAAATGAAAAAAAGATATTTGAAACTAATTGCCGGTTTGATGTGTTTTAAAAATGTACAACCCATTTCTCATTACTGATGGGCCATTTTCTCGGCCAGCCGAATGAAAGCTCTCCTCGTCTTGAAAGATTTGCAGCCCATCAGGCCTGACAAAGCGACTTACTTGGCAAATCACAAAAAAATTGGGTTGTGGCCGTGGACCCAGCTGTCAGCCTCTCCACGTACAGTACTCTTCCGATGGAAGTCGTTCCTTGACCACGTTGACCACGCCGCGGGGAGAGCACCACGGCGGTGGACGACGGCGAGGCCTAGGAAGGGGACGCCGCGACAGTGGAAGCCCGCGCGGAGAGGACTACGAGGGTTCATTGGTTCGGCTGCGGTGTGAGGCTGCCGTCGCCGCAGGGCCTGGCCAACGGTGGGAATAGTAGGGGGCGATGAGGCCTCTGTGGCAGCACAGCCGTCCACGGGAGGCAGGAGCATGCGGCACGACCGGCGCTGCTTTGGGCGGCTGGAGCAAGAAGACCAGAGGTTGGAGAAGCACTACGGCCGTTGGATGGACATCGTACGGTCACTGGAGCTAGAATCATTCATATTGACTAAGTTGACAAAGCCCTTCGTCCCCGTCAACTTAGTAGGCCCACAAGTCAGCCTCCCAGCAAGGTGGGTCCTAGCTAGCCGGGGGAGTATTCATTTTTTTGTGCGTAATAAGGAGGCACTTTCGGTGGGTCCGAGCTGACGGCGGGGGGAACATTTTTTCGCGAAATACGATGGCCCGTCCGGTGGGTCCCAGCAGTCAGGGGAAACGATTTTTTTTGCAAAATACTGGTGGCCCGTCCGGTGGGTCCCTGCTGTCAGGTGGAGGAATCATTATTTTCCGCGTAATAAGGAGGCACTTCCTTGCTGCCGCCGTGGACCCAGCTGTCAGCCTCTCCACATACAGTCCATGTCCGATGGAAGTTGTACCTTCCACGTTGACCATGCCGCGCCGAGAGCACCAGGGCGGTGGACGACGGCGAGGCCTAGGAAGGGGCCGACGCGGAGCCGGTGAAGACGCGGTAGTGGATGCCCACGCAGAGAGGAGTATGAGGGTTCACTCGTTCGGCTGCGGTGTGAGGCTGCCGTCCCCGCAGGGCCTGGCCAGCGGCGGGAATAGTAGGGGGCAGTGAGGCCTCCACGGCAGCACAGCCGGCCACGGGAGGCGGGAGCAGGCGGCACGACCGGCGCTGCTTTGGGCGGCTGGAGCAAGAAGACCAGAGGTTGAAGAAGCACTACGGCCGTTGGATGGACATCGTATGGTCACTGCAGCTAGAATCGTTTATATTGACTAAGTTGACAAAGCCCTTGGTACGTCAACTTATTAGGCCCACAGGTCAGGTTCCGAAATGGTGTGCCCCAGATATCAGGGGGAGGAATCATTTTTGGGGCAGGTGAAGCTAGAATATCCGAGATTGAAGAAGAAGCACGGTATCCGTTGGATGGACATCCAACGGCCACTGCTGCTAGAACCGTGTGTTGACTATAAGTTGACAAAGCCTTGCATACGTGTCAACTCTGTTTTTTTAGGGGACACGTCAACTTAGTAAGGACAGAAGTGTGTGGCAGAGAACTTATAGCCCATTTGAGATTTGTAAGAATGTGTAGCCCATTTTTGAATTCTAATGGAATTTACTACAGCCCATTTACAGTTTGTTAAAAGTACAGCCCATTACAACCAACCGTTCAAAATATAATTCAATAAAATTTCCCACATTTTGATGGGATCCAAAATATTTTTATCCTGAAATTTCTAGTCAGATTAAATACAATTTCAATATAAATTTATATTACGTAAAAATCCAACGAAACATTGCGCTCGCAACAATTAATGAAATTAAAATTTTCAATATCCAAAAATAATATTTTATAAAGTAATCACGTGTTTGGTGCATTTTTTTATAGTTACTGCCCAGTTTTTATAATTACATCCCATTTATTATTTCTTAAAGCCCATTTTCTTGTTAAGCCTAATGCATCCCTCCTAGGAAAGATTTGTAGCCCAGCGGGGCGGAGAATAACAACTTGACCTTGCCTGGGTATTCCTAAAAAAAGTATAGCTGGGCTAGCCATTTTCAGCTTGAAAAAAATTAATATCTGGGCTGGATATCTGGCCTGGGCTAGACGGGCCACAGCCCGCCCAGTTAATACGTGCAGCGATGTTTTCGTTGTTGTTCAGAGGAGAAAAATTAATATCTGGGCTAAACATCAAAAAACTCTGCAGTGCACACACCTCAAAAACACAAATACTGCTCGAGCTGCTTGGTCCCAGCTGTCGGCCGCTTCTTGTGCAATTCTCTCATTTATTGACTAGTACTACATAGGTTGACAATGGTGTGGGACCGTGATGTCAGGAAACCAGGGGGAAGCAAAATAAATAACTCTAGCGAGCACTTCCACCTCTGCCTCATTTCTCCCATGGAAACCCCTTTCCTCCCTTTTTTTGCTCGGGCAAGGACCAATGCATGCAGCACGTCCATGCGGTTATTAGGCAAGAAATAAAAGCACTTTGCATGCTATGAATTACGATGGCCTGCATGGGTAGCTAATAAGGCATCCTCTTAACTTCTATGATTAAATGTTGTATTGAGAAGAGAGAAATATTCTTCTTTTCCACCAATCTGCTTGCACCTAGGTCGTGATGCACCTTCTAATACGACTTATTCACCTAGACGGAGGGAGTATAGTTTTATACACACACATATATATATATATAATAAGGAGGCACTTGCGTACGTGAGGCTATGGACCTGGTGGGTCCCCATTGTCATCCTCTCCAAGTAAAGTCATCTCCTCGCCCGCGCGCGCTTTCCGCCCGAAACAGTCAGCACCGCCCGCCCCGCTTCCCGGTGCAGGCGATTGCTCCGCCTTCAAATGACACAAGTGTCGTCCGTCCGTCCATCTGCCGCCCACATTAATGATACGCGGTTGCCGAGGCGGCTACTCCGGCGCCACATGTCCGTCCCTCCGCTCGCCCACCATTGCTATATAAACTGCTACGCCGGCCATAGCTGCAGTCATCCGCATCCGTTCCCTTTCTCCTGTCCACACCACTACTGCCCACCATGGCTTCCTCGTGCTCCAGCGCTCTTCGGGACAGGAGGACAATGGACCACAAGGAGATGGCAGCCATTGCTGCCGACCGGCTGGCCGGCAGGCAGCAGGAGGACGATGACGTCCCAATGGAGAACATGGTAGTCGACGATCTGGCGCCAACCCCCTCCTCCGCGCCATCCTCGCCGCTGCATTGCACCATGACCGTCGGCGAGGCCCGTGCCCAATATATGGACAGTGTGAGGCTGATGTGTCAGGAGCAGTTTCGGGAGGCGCAGGCCGACGCCGCCTACAACCACCATCTCCTCCAGGAGCACCTGCAGGCGGAGGAGCAGATTGCCGCGCAGCGGGCGGAGCAGGAGGCGCTGCTCGACTCATACCGCTCCGCCCGCAAGGGCCGCCTCGAGCGCTGGCGGGACCGCATGTGGGTGGCGGAGGCTGCGGCCGCCTACAAAGAGGCTAGCAAAGAGGGCGATGAAGCGGGCGAGGCGCTGTTTGGCGAGACCAAGGACGAGGCAGAGGACAATGCCGGCTCCGACGAGTCCCCGCTCCGCTGGCGTCGACGAGGCCCTGCTCCGCCGAGGCCCCGCGGCGCCAACAACGAGGCAGAGGACACCGCCGGATCCACCGAGGCCCCGTCCCGCCAACAACGAGGTAGAGGACATCACCGGCTCAGCCGAGGCCCCACCCTGCCGACAACGCGGGGAGAATTTCCACCGCTCTGCTGAGGCGCCGCCTGCCGACAACGAGACAGAGCACATCGCCGGCTCTGTCGAGTCCCCGCCCCGCTGCCAACGAGGCCGCGCCACACAGAAAACGAGGAAGAGTAGAACACGTTAGGTCGCCGCCGCTCGGGTCCAAGTAAGGCCACCGCTGCTACCCTCCTGATGAAGCCAAGCTAGGCGGGTTGACCATTAACGGTTGGTTAGCTTCTTGGCGGCGACGTGGAGTCGGGGAGTTCTGCTGGAGAATAACGCAGCTTCTACTTAACTGCTGGTGCAGTTGGCTGACTGACACGTGGGCCCAACATGCCACATGTCAGTTATGCAACTGCACCTGCAGTTAAGTCACTGAAGCTTCTGTTCGGCTCGGCAGGACACAGGTGGGTAGCTTTGGTTAATTAATTATACCTCCAACGCACCCCTTTTTAGTTGAAGAATGTATGAAATGTAATGAAGTTTGGCATGTTTATATGAAATCCGACCGTGTATGAATGAATTTATTTCGATTAGTTCGAATTCCTATATCACTAGCATTGGATGAACATGCAAAACAATATGTACTAGCATTATTCCCAGGGTGATCACCTCGTTTGCAGCAGTTTCACATGTACTCCCTCCGGTCCTTTCTAGTCTGCATACAAGTTTTGTCTGCAGTCAAAGTATCTCTACTTTGACCAATCTTAGACAAAAAAGTATGCACTTTCACAATGTGCGAAGTAAAAGGAACAAAAGGATTACAAAGAGTTTGAGCAGGTTTTTAGCGTTTCTGTACATTGCAATCAAACACACAGGCCTGGCAATTCATAGAGAACATTCAAAACAATCGATGATTATGCATCTCAGCGACTCACATGTCAGAGGCAATATTTACTTCACAACTAAAGAATAAAGAAAAAATTAATCGACGCTGCTGATAGCAAGGGCGTCCCATTCGAAAATATCAAACGCATGTCTTGCTAAAATCAATTAGCAAAATTTGACAAGGTTGTCCCATTCCAAAATATCAAATGCCTACGATTGTGGAATGGGCAGGGTTTGCTATCAGTTTGGACATTGACATGGCACCTCGTGCTAAATAAACCAGCTATTCTTTTTGTGCAGTTCCACCAAAATCAACCAAATTCGTGCGTAGCTTGTATGATTTCGCCCTTATATGTTGGAACGCCTTGAACTTATCGGCACCTCCTTTCTTGTGGTGGAAATGAATGATTCGATGTATTCATGAACATTTTGTGCAGTTCCCATTGAAATCAAGCTGAGCACCCCTGTTTGCACAAATACAAAAAAGTGATTAGTATAGAGCAAACTGTACTATGAATTGACAGTTTCAACAGGCACATACATGGTCCATGTAGAGCACACTTTTAGAAAAATGGAACTCACCAGAAAGAATCCTAGAACAACATTGTACTCGCGCATATAGCAAAAAAATGGAGATTTTGTCAGTCCTTCTGAGCTGAAGTTAGTTTGGTCTTGTGGGGAGTAATGTAACCATCCTTCAACTGCTCCTTCTGATGATAAGATAGACAGGGCTTCTTCATCCTGGCATAATCGAAACTACTCACTTCACGTACTCCATATTCTTCTTCAGAGGAAGATGATCCTGTTGTGCAAAGACAAGAGGACTACTAAATGCTAGCATCACTGTTTGCTCGAAAAAAAGGAAAGGAAATATTTAAAACAGCACAGATGAAGCACTTCTCAAGGACAATACCACTTTTTCATGACAGTATCTAAATAGTAGCACAACACCAATAGAGATGACAAAGCTCAATCATATGGATGAAATCAGTGGGCGAGTACCAACCTTTGTCAGGAGGCTTATTGTGTAGAGCATACAGATGAAGCAATTCTCCGGAACCATCTGTTGCAATCTACGGTGGTGGCCATGCTTACTATATACTCCTCGATTAGTTTAATGTTTCCAACATCTTCTTGTGCAGTTCCACTAAAATATATGGTATCTTCAAAGAAGATCCCTGTTTGCACAAGTAGAGATAATTACATATTACATTAAGAGTGGCATCAAATCAGTGGCAAAACAATTGCTCGTTCCAGCCATAGCAATAAATTAAGATGCAAAACTATATCATTACTTGTGTCATCACAGTTCCAGTGCTTCATTACATCACCGGGAGTTGATTTTTGTTTTTCTTCCCCTTGTTCTTCCCCTTCATCACTTGGTTCAATAACAAACAAGCTTCGCCTTCAATGTAAGATTTGGCATGTCAATTAGGCAGCACAAGTATAGTACTAAACTTAATTTTCTCATGAAAGTGGCAAAATACAGGCCAGCAGTTGTGAAATATCCTTATCTTACCTCAATGGGATATTACGGTGCACATACAGATTGGAAGTCTTGTCTCCATTTGTGCAGTTCACTAAAATCAAGCAACATTATCGTACAAGTAGCACAACATATGAATGCACACTGCAGAATCATGTGAAAGAAGGCTAGTACTGACCTCTCATGATGCGGAATTCAAACAACTCACAAGAAGAAGATCTGAACCAAATTCTCCTTAACGGATAGGAAGTAAGATCTCCTCTTGTGCAGTTCCACTAAGATCAAGCAATCAAGCAACATTGTCGGTGTGACATTTTGGTTGAACTGCACAAAACACTCTTAAAACAAAAGTGTTTTGTGCAGTGCAAGAAAAGGTCACAATGGCAACGAGGTGAAGCAGATAACCCTGTTTACACAGAGGTGCAAAGGAAACAATTAGTGGTCAATAACGGTGGATGACACAGAAGCCAACAAAAAGAAGCATCTACCTTATCTAAATGGGAAAGAAAGCAAGACAGTAGCATTTCTCAAACGGTGGCATTGATTAATATTAACATAGATATTATATTAACAATAAAATTCGTTAAACATGTAATTTGCTTTTAATTGTGGCATTGCATCAATTTTCCAGCGGC
Organism: Triticum urartu; assembly: GCF_003073215.2. Classification (NCBI taxonomy): domain Eukaryota; kingdom Viridiplantae; phylum Streptophyta; class Magnoliopsida; order Poales; family Poaceae; genus Triticum; species Triticum urartu. Next base: position 379,105,831 of record NC_053024.1, on the reverse strand, counting down.
ATTATTAGAGGGTGTTTGTTTACAGGGACATTTTGGTGTAGGGACTAAAAAAACTCCGTGTCAGTCCCATCTAAACCAAAGAGGAGGGACTTTTAGGGACTAAAAGTAGGCATTTGGGACTAAAGAAAGAAGACCCCGAGGGAGTATTTTTGGGACTTTTTCCAACAGTTGCCCCTGCCACGCATCGCACCTTGTCTCTATTAGTTCATTACTAGGGGTAACGTGGTCTTTTAGCATGTCATTTAATAACCTCTAGTCCATGTTTAGTCCCTGGAACCCAGCAGGTAGGGACTAGGGCGTTTTTAACCAAATAGGGCCTTAGATTAACAACAGCTAATGATTTGCACGGGACAGTGGACGCACCAGCACCATGTGCATCTACCGATGTACTGTGGTCATGCACAGTCTGTTGCAACAAAGAACAAGCAAGCAAGGAGCATATTTGTGTTGGTCCCAGTTTTGTTATCTTTAGACGCCTTTCCCTATGTGAGCGCAGCAAATCTAGTCCTGCTCAAACTCTACAGCCTTGTCCCTTCCTTTCCTTTTTGAACTAGTACTTTCGCCCCTTCCTTTCCTCTTTGAACCACGTCCTAGATTTATGTGATAGAACTTTCCCCACTACTTTCCCCCATTCCTTTCCTCTTTGAACCACGTCCTAGATTAATGCTATACAACTTTCCCCCTTCATTTCCTCTTTGAACCACGTCCTAGATTCATGATATATACAACTTTTCCCACTACTTTCCCCCACTCCTTTCCTCTTTGAACCACGTCCTAGATTCATGGTATACATGCAGCTAGAGCAATGCATGTGGAGTAAGTAAATTATACCTTAAGGTTCTTGGGGCGTGGTTCGATGGGCGACGGGACGACGACGAAGAAGAAGGGGTCGGAGGCCCTCCCGCACCGCCGCTGGGTGGAAAGTGAACAGCTGCACCGGTAGTCCCTCGCCGACGGCGACAGCGTTAAGCCTCCTTCCCTTCCCGACGGACGGATCCTGCCGGCTCTTTGAGCAGCAGTGAGGGGAGAGAGAGGCCAACGAAGTCTTGTTTAGATCTGGAGAGGGTGAGAGAGTGTGAAGAGAGCAACTACAAGCGCTGAGGCTCCAGCGTGGAGAGTGTTGGAAATATGCCCTAGAGGCAATAATAGAAGCATTATTATTATATTTCCTTGTTCATGATAATTGTCTTTATTCATGCTATAATTGTGTTATCCGGAAATCGTAATACATGTGTGAATAATAGACACCAACATGTCCCTAGTAAGCCTCTAGTTGACTAGCTCGTTGATCAACAGATAGTCATGGTTTCCTGACTATGGACATTGGATGTCATTGATAACGAGATCACATCATTAGGAGAATGATGTGATGGACAAGACCCAATCCTAAACATAGCACAAGATCGTATAGTTCGTTTGCTAGAGTTTTCCAATGTCAAGTATCTTTTTCTTAGACCATGAGATCGTGTAACTCCCGGATACCGTAGGAGTGCTTTGGGTGTACCAAACGTCACAACGTAACTGGGTGACTATAAAGGTATACTACGGGTATCTCCGAAAGTGTCTGTTGGGTTGACACGGATCAAGACTGGGATTTGTCACTCCGTATGACGGAGAGGTATCACTGGGCCCACTCGGTAATGCATCATCATAATGAGCTCAAAGTGACCTAGTGTCTGGTCACGGGATCATGCATTACGGTACGAGTAAAGTGACTTGCCGGTAACGAGATTGAACGAGGTATTGGGATACCGACGATCAGATCTCGGGCAAGTAACATACCGATTGACAAAGGGAATTGTATACGGGGTTGCTTGAATCCTCGACATCGTGGTTCATCCGATGAGATCATCGAGGAGCATGTGGGAACCAACATGGGTATCCAGATCCCGCTGTTGGTTATTGACCGGAGAGCGATCTCGGTCATGTCTACATGTCTCCTGAACCCGTAGGGTCTACACACTTAAGGTTCGGTGACGCTAGGGTTGTAGGGATATGTATATGCAATAACCCGAATGTTGTTCGGAGTCCAGGATGAGATCCCGGACGTCACGAGGAGTTCCGGAATGGTCCGGAGGTAAAGAATTATATATAGGAAGTGCTATTTCGGCCATTGGAACAAGTTTCGGGGTCACCGGTATTGTACCGGGACCACCGGAAGGGTCCCGGGGGTCCACCGGGTGGGGCCACCTATCCCGGAGGGCCCCATGGGCTGAAGTGGGAAGGGATCCAGCCCAAAGTGGGCTGGGGCGCCACTTCCCCCTAGGGCCCATGCGCCTAGGGTGGGGGAAACCCTAAAGGAAGAGTCCTAGAAGGGGAAGGCACCTCCTAGGTGCCTTGGGGAGGAGGGATTCCTCCCTTGGCCGCCGCCCCCCCCCTAGGAGATTGGATCTCCTAGGGCCAGCGCCCCCCTAGGCCCCCTATATATAGTGGGGGGGGAAGGGAGGACCTCTCACCCTTGCCTTTGGTGCCTCCCTCTCCCTCTCCAACACCTCCTCCTCCTCCATAGTGCTTGGCGAAGCCCTGCCGGAGTACTGCAGCTCCACCACCACGCCGTCGTGCTGCTGCTGGAGCCATCTTCCTCAACCTCTCCTTCCCCTTGCTGGATCAAGAAGAAGGAGACGTCACGCTGACCGTACGTGTGTTGAACGCGGAGGTGCCGTCCGTTCGGCGCTAGGATCTCCGGTGATTTGGATCATGTCGAGTACGATTTCCTCATCCCCGTTCTTTGAACGCTTTCGCGCGTGATCTACAAAGGTATGTAGATGCAATCCGATCACTCGTTGCTAGATGAACTCATAGATGGATCTTGGTGAAACCGTAGGAAATTTTTTGTTTTTTGCAACGTTCCCCAACAGTGGCATCATGAGCTAGGTCTATGTGTAGTTCCTTTTGCACGAGTAGAACACAATTTGTTGTGGGCGTAGATGTTGTCAACTTTCTTGACGCTACTACTCTTATTTTGCTTCAGCAGTATTGTGGGATGAAGCGGCCCGGACCAACCTTACACGTACGCTTACGTGAGACCGGTTCCACCGACTGACATGCACTAGTTGAATAAGGTGGCTGGCGGGTGTCTGTCTCTCCCACTTTAGTTGGAGCGGATTCGATGAAAAGGGTCCTTATGAAGGGTAAATAGAAGGTGACAAATCATGTTGTGGCTTTCACGTAGGTAAGAAAACGTTCTTGCTAGAACCCTATTGCAGCCACGTAAAACTTGCAACAACAATTAGAGGACGTCTACTTGTTTTTGCAGCAAGTGTTTGTGATATGATATGGCCAAAGTTGTGATGAATGATGAATGATATATGTGATGTATGAGATGTTCATGCTATTGTAATAGGAATCACGACTTGCATGTCGATGAGTATGACAACCGGCAGGAGCCATAGGAGTTGTCTTTATTTTTTGTATGACCTGCGTGTCATTGAGAAACGCCATGTAAATTACTTTACTTTATTGCTAAACGCGTTAGCCATAGTAGTAGAAGTAATAGTTGGCGAGCAACTTCATGGAGACACGATGATGGAGATCATGATGATGGAGATCATGGTGTCATGCCGGTGACAAGATGATCATGGAGCCCCAAGATGGAGATCAAAGGAGCTATGTGATATTGGCCATATCATGTCACTATTATTATTTGATTGCATGTGATGTTTATCATGTTTTTGCATCTTGTTTACTTAGAACGACGGTAGTAAATAAGATGATCCCTCATAATAATTTCAAGAAAGTGTTCCCCCTAACTGTGCACCGTTGCGACAGTACGTTGTTTCGAAGCACCACGTGATGATCGGGTGTTAGATTCTAACGTTCACATACAACGGGTGTAAGACAGATTTACACATGCAAACACTTAGGTTGACTTGACGAGCCTAGCATGTACAGACATGGCCTCGGAACACAGAAGACGAAAGGTCGAGCATGAGTCGTATAGAAGATACGATCAACATGAAGATGTTCACCGATGTTGACTAGTCCGTCTCACGTGATGATCGGACACGGCCCAGTCAACTCGGATCATGTTATACTTAGATGACTAGAGGGATGTCTATCTAAGTGGGAGTTCATTGTATAATTTGATTAGATGAACTTAATTATCATGAACTTAGTCTAAAATCTTTACAATATGTCTTGTAGATCAAATGGCCAACGTAGTCCTCAACTTCAACGCGTTCCTAGAGAAAACCAAGCTGAAAGACGATGGCAGCAACTATACGGACTGGGTCCGGAACCTGAGGATCATCCTCATAGCTGCCAAGAAAGATTATGTCCTACAAGCACCGCTAGGTGACGCACCCGTCCCACAGAACCAAGACGTTATGAACGCTTGGCAGACACGTGTTGATGATTACTCCCTCGTTCAGTGCGGCATGCTTTACAGCTTAGAGCCGGGGCTCCAAAAGCGTTTTGAGAGACTGGAGCATATGAGATGTTCGAAGAGCTGAAAATGGTTTTTCAAGCTCATGCCCGGGTCGAGAGATATGAAGTCTCCGACAATTCTTCAGCTGTAAGATGGAGGAAAACAGTTCTGTCAGTGAGCACATACTCACTATGTCTGGGTTACATAACCGCTTGACTTAGCTGGGAGTTAATCTCCCGGATGACGCGGTCATTGACAGAATCCTTCAGTCGCTTCCACCGAGCTACAAGAGCTTTGTGATGAACTTCAATATGCAGGGGATGGAAAAGACCATTCCTGAAGTATTTGCAATGCTGAAATCAGCAGAGGTAGAAGTCAAAAAGGAACATCAAGTGTTGATGGTGAATAAAACCACTAAGTTCAAGAAAGGCAAGGGTAAGAAGAACTTCAAGAAGGACGGCAAGGGAGTTGCCGCGCCCGGTAAGCAAGCTGCCGGGAAGAAGCCAAAGAATGGACCCAAGCCCGAGACTGAGTGCTTTTATTGCAAGGGAAGTGGTCATTGGAAGCGGAACTGCCCCAAATACTTAGCGGACAAGAAGGCCGGCAAAAGGTATATGTGATATACATGTAATTGATGTGTACCTTACCAGTACTCGTAGTAGCTCCTGGGTATTTGATACCGGTGCGGTTGCTCACATTTGTAACTCAAAGCAGGAGCTGCGGAATAAGCGGAGACTGGCGAAGGACGAGGTGACGATGCGCGTCGGGAATGGTTCCAAGGTCGATGTGATCGCCGTCGGCACGCTACCTCTACGTTTACCTCGGGATTAGTTTTAAACCTCAATAATTGTTATTTAGTGCCAGCTTTGAGCATGAACATTGTATCAGGATCTCGTTTAATTCGAGATGGCTACTCATTTAAATCCGAGAATAATGGTTGTTCTATTTATATGAGAGATATGTTTTATGGTCATGCTCCGATGGTGAATGGTTTATTCTTAATGAATCTCGAGCGTAATGCTACACATGTTCATAGTGTGAGTACCAAAAGATGTAAGATTGATAATGATAGTCCCACATACTTGTGGCACTGCCGCCTTGGTCACATAGGTGTCAAACGCATGAAGAAGCTCCATGCTGATGGACTTTTAGAGTCTCTTGATTACGAATCATTTGACACGTGCGAACCATGCCTCATGGGTAAAATGACCAAGACTCCGTTCTCAGGAACAATGGAGCGAGCAACCAACTTATTGGAAATCATACATACTGATGTGTGCGGTCCAATGAGTGTTGAGGCTCGCGGTGGCTATCGTTATGTTCTCACCCTCACTGATGACTTGAGTAGATATGGGTATGTCTACTTAATGAAACACAAGTCTGAGACCTTTGAAAAGTTCAAGGAATTTCAGAGTGAGGTTGAGAATCAACGTGACAGGAAAATCAAGTTCTTGCGATCAGATGGGGGAGAATACTTGAGTCACGAGTTTGGCACACACTTAAGAAAATGTGGAATAGTTTCACAACTCACGCCGCCTGGAACACCTCAGCGTAATGGTGTGTCCGAACGTCGTAATCGCACTCTATTAGATATGGTGCGTCTATGATGTCTCTTCGATCTTACCGCTATCATGGAACACCTCAGCGTAATGGTGTGTCCGAACGTCGTAATCGCACTCTATTAGATATGGTGCGATCTATGATGTCTCTTACCGATTTACCGCTATTTTTGGGGCTATGCTTTAGAGACTGCCGCATTCACTTTAAATAGGGCTCCGTCGAAATCCGTTGAGATGACACCGTATGAATTATGGTTTGGGAAGAAAACTAAGCTGTCGTTTCTAAAAGTTTGGGGATGCGATGCTTATGTCAAGAAACTTCAACCTGAAAAGCTCGAACCCAAGTCGGAAAAATGCGTCTTCATAGGATACCCTAAAGAAACTATTGGGTATACCTTCTACCTCAGATCCGAAGGCAAGTCTTTGTTGCCAAGAATGGATCCTTTCTAGAGAAAGAGTTTCTCTCGAAAGAAGTAAGTGGGAGGAAAGTAGAACTTGATGAAGTATTACCTCTTGAACCGGAAAATGGCGCAACTCAAGAAAATGTTCCTGAGGTGCCTGCACCGACTAGAGAGGAAGTTGATGATGATCAAGATACTTCTGATCAAGCTCCTACTGAAATTCGAAGGTCCACAAGGACACGTTCCTGCACCAGAGTGGTACGGCAACCCTGTCTTGGAAATCATGTTGTTGGACAACAGTGAACCTTTGAACTATGAAGAAGCGATGGCGGGCCCAGGATTCCGACAGATGGCTGGAAGCCATGAAATTCGAGATAGGATCCATGTATGAAAACGAAGTATGGACTTTGATTGACTTGCCTGTTGAGCGGCGAGCCATAGAAAATAAATGGATCTTTAAGAAGAAGACAGACGCGGATGGTAATGTGACCATCTATAAAGCTCGGCTTGTCGCTAAGGGTTATCGACAAGTTCAAGGGGTTGACTACGATGAGACTTTCTCACCGGTAGCGAAGCTGAAGTCCGTCCGAATCATGTTAGCAATTGCCGCATTCTATGATTATGAGATATGGCAAATGGACGTCAAAACGGCATTCCTTAATGGTTTCCTTAAGGAAGAATTGTATATGATGCAGCCGGAAGGTTTTGTCGATCCTAAGAATGCTGACAAGGTGTGCAAGCTCCAACGCTCGATTTATGGGCTGGTGCAAGCATCTCGGAGTTGGAACATTCGCTTTGATGAGATGATCAAAGCGTTTGGGTTTACGCAGACTTATGGAGAAGCCTGTGTTTACAAGAAAGTGAGTGGGAGCTCTGTAGCATTTCTCATATTATATGTAGATGACATACTTTTGATGGGAGATGATATAGAACTTTTGGACAACATTAAGGCCTACTTGAATAAGAGTTTTTCAATGAAGGACCTTGGAGAAGCTACTTATATATTAGGCATCAAGATCTATAGAGATAGATCAAGACGCCTCATAGGTCTTTCACAAAGCACATACCTTGATAAGATATTGAAGAAGTTCAATATGGATCAGTCTAAGAAAGGGTTCTTGCCTGTGTTGCAAGGTGTGAAATTGAGCTCAGCTCAATGTCCGACCACGGCAGAAGATATAGAAGAGATGAACGTCATCCCCTATGCCTCAGCCATAGGTTCTATTATGTATGCCATGCTGTGTACCAGACCTCATGTAAACCTTGCCGTAAGTTTGGTAGGAAGGTACCAAAGTAATCCCGGCAAGGAACACTGGACAGCGGTCAAGAATATCCTGAAGTACCTGAAAAGGACTAAGGAAATGTTTCTCATTTATGGAGGTGACGAAGAGCTCGTCGTAAAGGGTTACGTCGACGCTAGCTTCGACACAGATCTGGATGACTCTAAGTCACAAACCGGATACGTGTATATATTGAATGGTGGGGCAGTAAGCTGGTGCAGTTGCAAGCAGAGCGTCGTGGCGGGATCTACATGTGAAGCGGAGTACATGGCAGCCTCGGAGGCAGCGCATGAAGCAATTTGGGTGAAGGAGTTCATCACCGACCTAGGAGTCATACCCAATGCGTCGGGGCCGATCAAGCTTTCTGTGACAACACTGGAGCTATTGCTCTTGCCAAGGAGCCCAGGTTTCACAAGAAGACAAGGCACATCAAGCGTCGCTTCAACTCCATTCGTGAAAATGTTCAAGATGGAGACATAGAAATTTGTAAAGTCCATACGGACCTGAATGTAGCAGATCCGTTGACTAAACCTCTCCCTAGAGCAAAACATGATCAACACCAGAATTCCATGGGTGTTCGATTCATCACAATGTAACTAGATTATTGACTCTAGTGCAAGTGGGAGACTGTTGGAAATATGCACTAGAGGCAATAATAAAAGCATTATTATTATATTTCCTTGTTCATGATAATTGTCTTTATTCATGCTATAATTGTGTTATCCGGAAATCGTAATACATGTGTGAATAATAGACACCAACATGTCCCTAGTAAGCCTCTAGTTGACTAGCTCGTTGATCAACAGATAGTCATGGTTTCCTGACTATGGACATTGGATGTCATTGATAACGAGATCACATCATTAGGAGAATGATGTGATGGACAAGACCCAATCCTAAACATAGCACAAGATCGTATAGTTGTTTGCTAGAGTTTTCCAATGTCAAGTATCCTTTCCTTAGACCATGAGATCGTGTAACTCCCGGATACCATAGGAGTGCTTTGGGTGTACCAAACGTCACAACGTAACTGGGTGACTATAAAGGTATACTACGGGTATCTCCGAAAGTGTCTGTTGGGTTGACACGGATCAAGACTGGGATTTGTCACTCCGTATGACGGAGAGGTATCACTGGGCCCACTCGGTAATGCATCATCATAATGAGCTCAAAGTGACCAAGTGTCTGGTCACGGGATCATGCATTACGGTACGAGTAAAGTGACTTGCCGGTAACGAGTTGAACGAGGTATTGGGATACCGACGATCGATCTCGGGCAAGTAACATACCGATTGACAAAGGGAATTGTATATCGATTGTTGAATCCTCGACATCGTGGTTCATCCGATGAGATCATCGAGGAGCATGTGGGAGCCAACATGGTATCCAGATCCCGCTGTTGGTTATTGACCGGAGAGCGATCTCGGTCATGTCTACATGTCTCCCGAACCCGTAGGGTCTACACACTTAAGGTTCGGTGACGCTAGGGTTGTAGGGATATGTATATGCAGTAACCCGAAGTTGTTCGGAGTCCCGGATGAGATCCGGACGTCACGAGGAGTTCCGGAATGGTCCGGAGGTAAAGAATTATATATAGGAAGTGCTATTTCGGCCATCGGGACAAGTTTCGGGGTCACCGGTATTGTACCGGGACCACCGGAAGGGTCCCGGGGGTCCACCGGGTGGGGCCACCTGTCCCGGGGGGCCACATGGGCTGTAGGGGGTGCGCCTTGGCCTACATGGGCCAAGGGCACCAGCCCCAAGAGGCCCATGCGCCTAGGGTTTCAAAAGGGAGGAAGAGTCCTAGGAGGGGAAGGCACCTCCTAGGTGCCTTGGGGAGGAGGGATTCCTCCCCTTGGCCGCACCCCCCTAGGAGATTGGATCTCCTAGGGCCGGCGCCCCCCTTGGCCCTCCTATATATAGTGGGGATGGAGGACTTCTCACACGCCTTTGGTGCCTCCCTCTCCCTCTCCAACACATCCTCCTCCTCCATAGTGCTTGGCGAAGCCCTGCCGGAGTACTGCAGCTCCACCACCACCACGCCGTCGTGCTGCTGCTGGAGCCATCTTCCTCAACCTCTCCTTCCCCCTTGCTGGATCAAGAAGAAGGAGACGTTACGCTGACCGTACGTGTGTTGAACGCGGAGGTGCCGTCCGTTCGGCGCTAGGATCTTCGGTGATTTGGATCACGTCGAGTACGTTCCTCATCCCCGTTCTTTGAACGCTTCCGCGCGTGATCTACAAAGGTATGTAGATGCAATCCGATCACTCGTTGCTAGATGAACTCCTAGATGGATCTTGGTGAAAGATAGGATTTTTTGTTTTCTGCAACGTTCCCCAACAAAGAGGGCGAGAGAGTGTGAAGAGAGCAACTACAAGCACCGAGGCTCCAGCGTGTATATATATACTGGAGAGAGAGTGTGAAGCGTGCAAAACCTAGAAAACATTTTGACCAGTCAAAGAATCCTCCTGGCACAAATTATGCTCAAGTATAGTTATCGAACCCGAGACCTCAAGTTTGATGAGCGAACAGGCTAACCAGCTACACAACCCTCCCGTTATGTTCAACGAGAGGGAAATAACCTTTTATACATTCCTGCATTCGTGTGACAAGCATCGGTGTTTTTTGTGTGTGTGGGAGTCATTGGGATTTCAATCATAATCGTGTCATGTGGCTTTGGTGGTAAGACTATCCACAGTGGTGCAGAAATAATGCAGCCTTAGTCACCTTACCTCTCTCCACGTAGTACGTTGGGTCCCACCAGTCAGAGGGTGAAACAAACAAATTAATAAGAAAAATTAAAAGCGCCAGCGGTGTATCTTACCTCACACATCTCGCTACTGCTCGGGAACACTGTCCAATTGATCCCTCTGTTCGCTCACGTACTATTTTAAGTGAATCCTTATTATAACATGCACACAAATTTTGGGCACTTGTATTCGACTTAAGTCAGTGTGCCACCGTATCTCGTATACTTACTACTCCCTCCGTCTAGGTGTAATAAGTCACGTTAGAAGGTGCAACGGGACCAAGAGTGCGCGCGTGCGTGTGTGTGTGTGTGTGTTAACACCATGTGTGTGTTAGAGAGAGCGACAGATCGACCTACTCCTACAGAGAGATGTTGTGTAGTGTACGATTTTAGCCGCGAGAGTCGGTGCATCCTCTCGTTTCCGGGCGTGTCCGGTAGGGACATGCGGACAGCTGCCACGCCCGCTCCTGACTAGCCTGGCCCACCCAAAGCCCCTCCATCGCCCGCGCGCGCTTCCCGCCCGAAACGGTCAGCGCCGCTCCAAAGAATCGGTGCCCGCATTCATGCCCAGGTAGAGCGGACGCGACCTCTCACTGGCGCAAGAGTGATGGTTGCTTTATCTGTCCAACTTACTGCTGGGTCTATGTGATTTGACGGCTCATTGGTCTTTATTACTGAGGTGGTAGGACTGCTGGATGTCCCACGCTTTCGGCGAAAGGAGGTATACTACTACTACTAGATTACAATTTTCTCCATTCTTACAGCGGAGGCATGCAAGAGCAGTGAAAACACACAGGCTCAGTGATTACATGGCCCACCTCACACTATCACCGTGCGACACCTAACTCTTTACATAGTACTCCCTCCGTTCCTAAATATTACTAGATGAGTCCCCGCGCGTTGGCGCGGAACAGCGGTATATCTCTCTGCGCAAAATTATCGATTTCATAGAACAAAAAAAAACTCTATAACCGCATGACAAATGTGGTAGCCAAACTAAATAAACTCCCATCACCATTTAGATCGTCCCACGTAAGGAAATAAGACCAGCCAACTCCTACTGCATAATGGGATTATATTTTTCTTTTTGACATGTTAATGGGACTTAAAAGCTCACTTACATGCATGCTACCGGTGCATGCTTGCATGCAGACATGTTGATGTGATTTAAAACCCACTCACATGCATGTGGCACGGTATTTCTGCATGCTTGCATGTGGCTTAGTGCCGGGCCTCTCAACGTCAAGATCAGACGGCTATTATGGACTGATTTACTTCATCTAACGGCTACGTCAATTTTGATGACGTGGCTCAAGGAGAGGATAGAGAATTCCTAGTAGTGGGGGCTAACTATTACTAGTAGATATAAGTCTTTGTAGAGATTCCACTACATACGGGACAAAATGAATGAATCTACACTTAAAATGCATCTATATACATCCGCATGTGGTTCATGGTGAAATCTCTACAAAGACTTATATTTAGGAACGGAGGAAGTACTAGTATAGTACGTACTGTAATTTATCAGCGAGATAAATTTGTACAATGCTATGAAGCTTCGAGCTTCTGTTACATGTATCTTGCGTCCAAGGTTGCCCGCTGCAACATTTCATCAAATACAAAGGAGACTAACATGCATGCTATTGCATCTCAATGATTGACAGATCATAGCAAATATGTACTCCCTCCGTTCCAAAATAAGTTTCTCAACTTTGTGCAAACTTTAGTACAAAGTTGTACTACCACTGAAGTTCACACTTATTTTGGAAAAGAGGCAGATAAAGAAAAAAACGATCCATGCAGTCCCTAGCCCTTGAACCGTGAACCCTGACCAGGCTTCAATTTGCTGGCAACGTTTGAGATTCCTAATAAATGAAGTTTGCAACCTTTTGACCATCGGATCATTTTGTGCAGTTTCACCAAAATCGAGATGAGCATCCTTGTGGCAAAGAAATTGAACAAGCGTGATTAGAATATGATTACTGGGAATAGTTGATGAGACATAAACTCATCACAAATACAGTACGTAGAAGCCAGTAGAGGTATGTGCGGGGAAAAGAAGTAGAGAAATATCCATAGGGAGTGATGTGGGCAGCTGGAGCAGTGGTGCAAGCCGGCTGTAAAGGGAGTTCTACCTGAGGGACGTAGCTCAACCTTGAGGAGGGTGGCGGGAGGCGGCAACTGCCCACGTCGCGGAAGTGAGCAAGGGACGAAGGCAACCTCACCGGCTTTGTGAGAGAGAATGGCGGGGACCCCTGATCAGGACATGCCGACAGTGGGTTTTCGCCGTCGGCGACGGCCACCGCATCTACGCTAAGCATCCACCCCTTCCCCAAGCGGACGTGATCCGCCGAGATGTTAGAGATGTGGCCACAGTCGTTTTGTGCGAGAGAGAGTGTGAAGAGAGAAACCCCAGCAAGCAACCGTCTAGGCTGGCCCGTCCTGACTATGTATATAGTGGAGCGGTTTCCTTTTCTCTCCATATGAACCTATCATATTGCGTACGTGCCACTGAAGAAAAAAACTTTATTTATAAATGACGTGGCGCCTACTACTCGTTCTCCTATAACCTTGCGCTTGGCATCTCCAAAATATTGACCTTGCGATTGGCTCTTCGCCTCTTCGGGAAGTCAAGCAATAATGGTAGTGCAGTATATATCGTTCTGGCTATATGAGACCGGATGAATTGTTGCACGTCCACCACGTGGGCGAGGGTCGAGGGGCGAGGGTGAGTGCTACATACGGAGCAAAATGAGTGAATCTACACTCTAAAATACGTATATATACATCAGTGTTTGGAGTATGTACTAGTAGTTCATATTGAAATCTACTAAAGGACATATATATTCCAAACAATATGATATAATCTCTATAACCAAGGTAGTAGGGATGAGGAGTAAACGGAGGGAGTAGTAAATTTTTCTCCTCGTCCCGCGAGCCACCGCACGCATGGGCGAGGGAGCGGGCGTAAGGCGTAGTAAGCAAGCTTCACCTCATCCTGCGAGCCACCGCGCCCGTGGGCGGGGAAGACGGCGTACTAAGCAAGCTTCTCCTCATTCTGCGAGTTGACGGGACACATCAAAAGTACTCCAGTGTATAGAGCCTTGCCTCTACGGTAGGCCCCACATGGTTTGCCTCTTTTTTAACATAACACGTCAAGTCACAATTTGTTTGTTCACCCGTGGTAGACGATCCTCCCTCCACCAAGTGTACAACCAGTACACGTGCCAAATTACCACGTGGGCTGCTTTTTTCGTATAGAAATGAGCTCCACCGTGTACCCGCGCGGGTGTGGTTGGGAAAGAGACGAGAGTACGTGCGCCGTGCGTGCACCTCTTCTCTTCGTGCACGTCCGCCACCTACGTGGGTGTGTGTGAGAGATACAAACCGCGTTCGTGAGTGTTTTTTGTTTTGGGGTGGGGATTGATTTCGTGAATTATTTGTGGGAATATGTGTCGATGACATCTCAAAAAAAATTTTGCATGCAATGTGTGTGAAATGGAGGCCTATCCATATCATACATAGAGGGTCGGGAAATCCACGAGAAGAGAGGGAGGGTTCATAGCTATCGAGAGAGTCGAAGAGAGGATCAAGTGGGTGGCTGCGAGATCGATGAAGAGAGCCATCGAAATTGTGTGTGTGTACAAGTCAAAGATATAGGGCGACTGGCCTACCGGAATGTTAGAGGGCACACGTCAAGTTTGTGTGTGGCAGGGAGACATGACTAGAGCGCTCGATGTATCGGTGTGTGTAGGGGGGGGGGGTGGGAGGGGTAGGCACAGGCCTAACTATAGAGGTAGAACAACTCGTATATGTGTTGAGAAGGAGAGACCCAGCTATGTCTTGAGGGAGATCGGTCGACATCCATACATAACTGAAGGACGGGAAATATGATGGGAGAGAGAGGGAGGGAGAGGGGTAGAGTGCTGGATGGGTGATGGAGTTGCTTCTCGAAGATGGTGGGAGAGGCCTACTAGACAAACCGAGGGTGGAACTGCAATGTTATCAATAAGAGTGGGGATGTGTTTCTGTGTGTGCCTATGCATGATAGATTTGTCGGGACGCATCCATGGATGATGAAGGGGAACCATGTGTTTGGTAAGCAAAGCTAACTAGATCGGTAGATCAATTGTTGTTTGTCAGAGGAAGGGAGAGACACAACTAATGAGGTAGATCGATTGACGTGTGGGTAAAAACGAGTTATAAGGACCTAGCTAGCTATATGTATAGTGAGAGATCGGTCGGTGTATGTCCATTTGTTAGAGGCAAATAAGGCCCAGCGAGATGGATAGACAGAGAGAATGGAGCTAGGAGGTGGTGCGAGAGGCCCAACTACTAGCTAGATAGGGGGAGGAGTGTGCGGTTGTGAGAGCGATGAAAAGAGGGGCGAGAGTTTACACGTGTGTCTGACCGTATGAGAGACACGAGACAAGGACACATAAAGGAGGAGATTGAAGGTGTGTTTGTATGTTGTAGGCAGGCATCGCGCGGTGTGTGTCGGAAAGGAGTTGTGGAGACTCTCGGAGAACTACCTAAAGAAAAAAATTGAATGTGCCCGGTGGATAGAATACCAAGGGAGGGGGAGGGCGAGGAGGGCGTGTGCATGCACGAGAGAAAGTTAGTGGTAGCTACAAAGGTTAGAGGATTGTGTGGGTGTAAGAGACTAACAAATGAAAGCGGATTCATATATTTGAATAGGAGATCATAGTGTTTTAAACATTGCATGCATGAATATAGCGGTGATACACATGTTATACCATAATGTGATAATGCATGGTGTTTGCAACTCACAGCTAAACGCCGAACAATCTAAACCATACTATACATCAAACAATCTCACATTTTATTTGAATTTGTGATAGTGTGTGGCGTTTGCAGCTTACAACTAAATATCAAACAATCTAAACAATACTATATATCGAACATTCTCACATTTTATTTGAATTTGTGGTGTTTGCAACTCACATCTAAATACTTGTAGGCGTAGGGGCGGGGCACCATACATAATGTGATAAACACATTATACATATGAGATATGGTTTAGATTATGAAGATCTAGCTAGAGCTAGAAATGTAATGTGATTTGAAATCAAAATAAAGTGGATTCAAAAAATCTAGTTCGAGTTCATATAGTACACATAGTTCATATGTAACTCGA
Source organism: Triticum urartu (assembly GCF_003073215.2). Lineage (NCBI taxonomy): Eukaryota > Viridiplantae > Streptophyta > Magnoliopsida > Poales > Poaceae > Triticum > Triticum urartu. The sequence continues at coordinate 379,090,318 of NC_053024.1, read as the reverse complement.
GACTAATCATGTGGTGTGCTGTGAAGATAATACACAAATGATGGTTTAACTTGACAATAATGATGATTGTAGATCTTATTAAAACAGAGAAACGAATTCAAATGCTTTTACTTCACAACAATCATTACTGTAGATCTTATTCAAATAGAGAAACGAATTCAAATTTAGTTCATATTGAAGCGGTAGTATATACGTTTGGAATGCACTAAAATGTTCATTTGAGTAGTAGGTTGCATGCATTATACACGTAGCGAAATATTTTAATTGAACATAACATGAATTCAAAGTTTTAAATGGCATTTGTAGGGCGCATTGATTTGGTACAGTACACGTTAGACTTGTCCTGAAATTTCAACCTGCGCCTTGTTAGCCCGAAATATTTAAGATATATATTTGTCTCGTTGTGCTCCGACAACTCCCTCCATCTCAACCCGTGCCTTGCTATTCCGAAATTACAACCCGCGCAAAAACTCCCACCTCCTGTGAAATCCCGACACGCGAAATGCCCGTGGTACCCCTGAACCGAAAGAACCGCCTCAAATCAGTGGGGGTACTTTCATAACTTACCCCACATTTCGGACAAGAGCATCTCTAAGCCATGGTTCCCCACTGCCATCCCATCTGCCCACCCATTCGTACACCGAGGCCGCGAAAACCCGCGACGAAACCCCACACCTTGCTCCGTCCTCCACCCAGCCGGAGCCTCTTCCCCGACGATGTCGTCCACAACAACACCTCAACGTCCCTCATCCACCGTACCGGATGAGGATCCTTCGTCGATCTCATCGTCCCGCCGGTTCAGCCACCCCGTCCTCCACCTCCAAGGAGCTGCCCCGACGTTCCCCTCGTCTTTTGCACCACCTCCATTCCCACACTGCCGTCTTCACCTGCACCACCGGAAGAGCATCATCATCACTGTTTCCTCAGATGCAGTTGCGGCCTAATCGGCGCCACCAAAGAGGTTGCACACTAATCGCCGCATTTTCTTCTTGATTCGATCTCACGGTGCTGCCGACGCTCGGTCCCGAGCCGACACGGCGCGGCTCCATCCACGGCGGCATCGCCGGCCACTTCCTCCACGGCGTCGCTCCCTTGGCGGCGACGTCCACATCAGTAGGACTTGCTGCTGCTTTAGCTCTCGCTTGCGCTGCTGCTCTGCTCTTGCTCTCGGTCCCCTGCCTGGTGTGCTCTTGCTATTGCTCTTGCTCGCGCTGCTGCTCTCATCTTGCTCATGCTTGTGATGCTACTCCGATTTAGCTACACTTCACTCCGATGCCGCCGGGGTGAAGGAAGAACCAGCTGCAGCGGGGAGGGGGGCTCGTCGGAGAGGTACCCCACTATCTATCTTAGGGTTCAGGATGGGGGCGGTGGTCGCCGGCGGTGGCGGGGCATTGGCGGGGCAGTGGCGTGGGGATCGCCGGTGAAAAAGCTCGGCACGGGGGGCCTAGAGGGATGGCCGGGGCGGCGGCGGACGGGCGGTGGGGAGTGTTTTCGGGGCAGGCGGGGTGGCGCACTGCCGGCCGTGGGCGGCGAGGGGCTGCTGTTTGGCCGACTCAGGGGGGTGGAGGTTGAAGATGAACCGCAGGCCCTTGATTTCGTATCCAACAGCTGCAAAATCGACTGACCAGAGATGAAAAAGTCAGTCGACCGACGTGTAGCCTCACCTTGCTAGTGCATTCAGTTTCGACAGCAAAATTCAGTTTCGACAGCAAAATTCAGTTTCGACAGTTAAGTTTAGTTTCGACAGTTAAGTTCAGTTTCGACGGTTAAATTCAGTTTCGACAGTTAAGTTCAGAGATGAGCGGCTGGTGTATTTTACATCTAGCACTTTGTGGTTATGTATTTTACGTCATGTATTGGAGATGCTATTAGAATTCCATTCAGGTTAACGTTGTTCGTTGTCTCTCTTGTCCTGCTTCAGCCTCGGCGTCGTACAACTCACCGGAGCTGCTCCAACGATGAAACCCTCCATCACAGTGGAGCAGTACCTTGGGCTCCATCTCCAGACGCCTAAGATCTTCTTCCCCTCCTCCGATAGCCAAGTCAGCCGGAGCATCCTCACCGGCCAACCCAATCACGCTGAGATCGACATGGCTTCGCCAAAGAGGTTGTACACTTGTTGCATCTCTTTTTTACTCTACATGTTATATATATATATTGTCCACTGAGCACACAGATTTGTTCCTTTAGTGTCTCCTTGAAAGAAAAAAATGTAGGAATTTTAATTTTCACTTGTCCTCCTTTTCAAATTCCTATTCATGAAGCACAAGACTAAGAGATAGTAGCATAATAGCATTATAACCGTACATTTTCTTGTGGTTTGACTTAATCTCACCATGCTTCTTTGCATCCTGTGATCTTCCAATTGTTGTGAATCAAACACCCAGATTGGCAGAAATCCTGTGTTTTTAAATTCTCTGTTTTGCACGTGCATTCCTATCCTATTCCTGTCTATTTCCTATTCCTGCATTGTTGGAATCCTCCAATTCAAACGTGCCCTTATAGAATTACTTCTCTTACAGATAGTTGTCAAAGAAAACTTTGCGTGGTTTGTCCCGCTCCTGCTGCGCCGTTGTCCAACCCAGCTCAGCTCCTCCAACGACAGAAGGGTCTAGCACGGCAGGGATCCGGCCTCCAGACTGTCTTTCGCCGCCTCAAATCTTCCCTGCCGCTGGCAGCCATGAAAACTGCACTACCATCATCAACCGAGCAGATGACCTCGAGGACTACACGGGTCCGCAAGAGAGGTCGCACTCTTTCGTGTCTGCTTACGTTATTCATCGCTTAATATTACATGCTACTTTATCGTCCTGTTCACCGATTAGACTCTGAGTTAGCTCCAAATTAATGGTCAAACTTGAGTTTTTAAATGGTTGTGGGGTACATATCGGGGCCGCTATCAATAGTATCTATCTACTATCTGGTGAATCTCTGGTGTCTACTATGAGTTTCATGTTGGGTGGGAAACAAACAATAAAGAAGCCATTATCTGTATTTTTTAACTGAAGCCATTATCTGCATGCTATTATTGGTTTTGGGTCTATCCACAGGTTGCTACCATCACTCTAGATTTCTGCATGCACTCCTTACATAATCTCACTATGTTTTATTCCTATGCATGACAGTTATTGTAAACAATGGAACTGAACATGTAGAGCAAAAGAGACAAGCCTTGTGTGGCAATAAAATTTCATGCAGACGTCGCTCCATGGTAGGCGCAAAGGCAGCCCCCCTCCACGCATTTCGGATTGTAATCGAGAGGAAGATATCTGTTCTGAGGGGGATTCAGAAGGAGAAGACAACTCCTATTTACCCCCTGAGGTCTTCGCTCTAACTTGGCATGCTGATGTTGGTTATATCATGCATATGGTGTCTTGCATTGCTTACTTTATACATCAAATATGTCATCTGCTTAGTTTAGACATCCTTTGTGCGAATGCCATCTGTTTAGTTTATTCATCGTTTATGTGAATTATGCAACGCCATCTTGTTTAGCTAGGCATCATATATGTGAATTTTGCAATGCCATCCTGCTTAGCCAGTCATCTTATATGTAAATTATATCATGCCATCCTTTTTTTCGTTAGATATTACATTTGTCAACAATGTTATTACATTCAACTGCTCTTCGTGTGCATCAGCCATTTGACACGGTGATGGCAAATTCTGGAGTGAAAACAAGGTCTTCAGAGCAGACTATGCTATCTGACGAAGCGCATATCTCACTGGTTACGAATATCTCCTCAGAGGAGGATTCAGAGACAGATGACCAGTCCTATCCCCCCCCCGAGGTGTACGCTCTAACTTGGCAGGGTTATGTTTCTCATGTCGTGCGTATGGTGTCTCACATTGCTATGTCATTTGATTAGTTTAGACATGCTTTGTGTGAATGCCACCTGTTCAGTGTCTAATTATCATATATGTGAATTATGCATTGCCATCTTGTTGCAAGACATTATATATGTGAATTATACAATGCTATCTTGTTGCAAAGGCATTATATATGTGAATTATGCAATGCCATGTTGTTTAGCCAATCATCATGTATGTGAATTATATCATGCTATCATTTTTTTGTATTACATGTTCCATTTGGCGACAACGTTTGTATATTCAACTACTCTTCCTGTGCATCAGCCATTTGAAGCGGTGATGGAAGTATCTGGAGTGAAAACAAGGTATTTAGAGCAGACAATGCTACCTGCTAAAGCAGACATCTTGCTGGTTACAGAGAGCTCCTCAGAGGAGGATTCAGAGACTGATGACCAGTCCTATTTTCCCCCTGAGGTCTATGCTCAAACTTGGCAGGGTTATATTACCCATGTCATGCATGTTGTCTTGCATTGCTTAGTTTTTACATCATATATGGATTGCCATCTGCTTACTTGCTTACTATATAAATCATATATTTGAATTATATCATGCCATCATGTTTACATAGTACATACACATCATCTATCTGAATTATGGCATGGCAACCCATTTAATAAAGACATCATATAGTTATATCATCTCATCCTGTTTAGTGTTTACAGTCATCATATTTTGAATTATGGCGTTCTATCCGTGAATGTATGTGAATTATGGCGTGCCAACCTATTTAATAAACACATTATATAGTTATGTCATGTCATCCTGTTTACATAGTCTCATATTTTTGAACTATGTCTTTCCATCTTTTTTAGTTAGCCATCATAATGTGAAATTGTGTCATGCTATCCTGTTTAGTTAGCCATCATATATGTGAAATTGTGTCATGCTATCCTGTTTGGTTAGACAACATAAATATGAATTATTTCATGCCCTCTTTTATTCCCCACTATCCATTGCACCTGTCTATCATACAATGTATATACTTTCAATTACTTTTCTTGTTTATCAGCCATTTGAATTGGAGAGCGTGATGGCAGTATCTAAGGGAGTAACAACACGGTCTTCAGAAAAGATAGTGCTACCAGTTGATGCAGATAGAACCACGGTTGTACTTGCCCAAGGACCAGATCCACCACACATAACCCAGACTCTCGCAGATTGTACCCCTACCCAGTTGGACAGAGAACCAGCTACACCCCTTCTAACCCCAACCCTGGCAGATAGTAACCCAGTTCCAGTTGACACAGCATCGTCTCCACCACAGAGCACCCAAACACGAGCAGTTAGTAAGGGAACTGCAGTGCCCAAAGCACGAGGACCACCACTCTGAATCCCAACTCAACGCTTAAAGGAGAAGAAGATTTGTTCTCAGGTCAGGTTTTGTAGCTATGGTTCATATTTCTTTGCTCTTGCATGACTGTATTTACTCATACCAACTATTTTCAAATTTGAAGGATGGAACTGAAACTCCAATTGCACAACATGTATGTTTTAAACCTGTTTCTTTAACTAGTTTGCTGTTGTAATCTGCTCTATGTTGATTTCAGTTTCAATTGAATAAACAGTTATGTTCTCATGTCATGCACATTACAAGTGTTGTTATTGCTCTATAGTTACGCACACTTATATTCTGTATATTCTACTTTGTCTTGAACAAATATTATTTGAACTGTGCCTCTATCTTGATTTGGCAACAAAAACTAGAATGATATAGACCATAAAGTGACCATGGTACATAGATATATGTTTGTTTCATGTTGTTATCCTGTCCACTTTACTACTGAACTCATTTACCAAAATGAGTTTCATATACAACATGGTAAACATGTGATGTGTCTGCTTGTTTCTCTTTTAGAATCCAGACAAAATATTGGAGAATAGTACCACGTTATCCAATGGTAAAGGAAGTAATGCAGATAAGGTTCAAGATAGTGAGACATCCCTGTTGGTCTCCAAGAAAGCTGATAAAAACTATCTTGACGACGGTGAGGGAACCCAAAAGTCTTGTCTTGATATAGTGTTCGAGTTACTGGCCACTACTGCTGGCACAAGCTCTTCGAACTCGCTGCCTGAATCAGTTCGTCTTCTTGAGTCTCAACTTCAAGTTGAAAGACATCGATCAGATGTGCTACGACAGGAAGCTGAAGGACTAAGGAAGTCCCTACAGAATTCAGATGCATACTTTCTGGTGCAACAACAAGTGCTGGAGGATTTAAGCGCCAAACAAGAGATAGTTAATAAGCTTGCTAAGCATCTTGCCAGCATTATGGGTACCCAGGATATTGTTTCTTGAGCTCTTCTGAAGTTGTTTCAGTTTTGGACTTGTTTTGCTGCGGCATTTATATGCTGCTTTGTTCCCTATATTTGCACTGGTGGCGAACTTTGATGCCCAATGGATGTAATATGTGTAATAGCCGTTATAGCCTAGCGTAAGTTGCTTGCTAATTTATTTCCTTATTGTCTTGTTCATTTGTTTTCTTGTAGTCGGTGCAGTTCTTTTTCTGCGGCTTGCTAGTGGCCGCAATAACCTATTTTTTAAAATTAGGCCACAATAACCATGGGCTACATATTTACTGTAGTTAACATGGGGCTCCTATGGGCCGTAGAAACAATGGGCCTTCTACGGGGCGTAGAAACAATGGGCCTTATATGGGCCATAGACACAATGGGCCTTCTATGGGCCGTATCATCAATGGGCCTTCTTCGGGCCGTATGATCGGTTGGCCAAACATGGGCCAACAACAGACCACATTATGGTTGTAAATGGGCTAGAGTTGAAATCGTCCATTCATGGGCCGACCATAACGTGTTGTCGTTAATCGGCCGTATTTGATGATGCTATATAAACGGCCCAACGTATTAACGGGCCACAAATGGGCCAACTGTAACCACGGGCTGAATTTGGCCCACAGGTAGAAAATGACACTAACAGGCCATAAGTAAACGAATACTAGAAATGAGCCCAAGAATAAATGGGCCCTGAGAAGGCCGAAAGATAACATGGGCTGGACACGGCCCAATGGAATAATGGGCCGTTAATGGGTATAAAGTGATACAATGTTCATTACGGGCCAGTTTCACCACGTGTCGTTAATGGGCCGAGGGTTACTAAGGGCCCCATATGGGTCGAAAGACGTCATGGGCCATACATGGGACGGAAGTTAAAACGGGCTGGAATTATATTGGACAGCCCAGATGACACTACTAGGCCTAATTCGGATAGGCCGTAAATGGGCCCTTGGTTAGCTGGCTGTAAATTGGCTATATGCGAACAAGCCGTTAACAGGCTCACCGTGGGCTGGCCCGCCACCTTTTGACCAAGTCAAACGGGTCGGTCTTTTCACAGGAATGGGACTTTGTTGGGTCGTGCCACGTGTCGACGTATCATAGGCGCTTTGGGTCCAATGCATGGATGACATATGTCCCAACGATGAGCCGACACGTGTTTCCTCCGGCCAATGATGATTTTACACGTGGAAAATCCCCATTGGTCAGGGCTGTTAACGGGTTATCGGATCCAAAATTGGACCCAATAGCTTAACGGCATTCCGTTACGGTGGATGCCACGTGTCGGTCACCCTTGACAAAAGCACTTCTGTGACGCGTGATTTATCGTCATGAAAGTGGACACTTCCGTGATGATAATTTTGGTAATGTCATGGAACACTTCTATGACAGCACAGGTATGACTATCTTGATTCTGTCATAAATTTGTCATGGATGTACATGCATGACAAAAAACGTGACCTACTGTGACAAACACGTATCATCACGGAAGTGTATTTTTTGTAGTGTGATGGTGAAGTGATCCGCGCAGGGCTTCGCCTAAGCACTACAATAATATGACCGGATGAGTAAACGGTGGAGGGGGTGCCGCACACGGATAGGGCGTAAGGGGCCTTGGCTTAGTGGGCTGTAAATGGGCTATATTCAAATAGGCCGTTAACAGGCTTTCCATGGGCCGGCCCGCCAGCTTTTGACCAAGTCAAACGGACCAGCCTTTTCACAGGAATGTGCCTCTGTTGGGCCTTGCCATGTGTCGACGTATCATAGGCGCCTTCTGTCCAATGAGTGGTTGACATCTGTCCCAACGATGAGCCGACACATGTTTCCTCCAGCCAATGATGATTTTACACGTGGAAAATCCCCATTGGTCGGGGCTGTTAACGGGTTATCGGATCCAAAACCCGACCCGATAGCTTAACGGCGTTCCGTTACGGTGGATGCCACGTGTCGGTCACCCTTGATGAAAGCACTTCTGTGACGCGCGATTTATCATCATGGAAGTGGACACTTCCGTGATGATAATTTTGGTAATGTCATGGAACACTTCTACGATAGCACATGTATGACTATCTTCATTCTGTCATAAATTTGTCATGGATGTACATGCATGAAAAAAAAGCGACCTACTGTGACAAACACGTATCATCATGGAAGTGTATTTTTTGTAGTGGGGTGCGGCCAAGGCGAGACCCCATGTAGGATTCGGCCTACTTGGGTGCGTCCTGGCAGCCTCCCCTCTCCCTCTCACCTATATATATATGCGTGGAGGGGGGTGAGCACACCCCAGACTATTGTTTAGCCGTGTGCGGCGCCCCCCCCCCCTTCACCACCACCGTCACCATGCCGTCGTGCTGACGGAACTCATCTACTACCTCGACATCTTGCTAGATCAAGAAGTCGAGGGACATCACCGAGCTGAACGTGTGCAGAACACGGAGGTGACGTGCGTTCGGTACTTGATCGGTCGAAGCGCAAAGAAGTTCAACTACATCAACCGCATTAAGAAAAGCTTTCGCTTATGGTCTACGAGGGTATGTAGACACACTCTCCCCCTCATTGCTATTCATATCCATGGATAGATCATTGCGTGTGCATAGAATTTTTTTTGTTTTCCATGCAACGATTCCCAACAAGGAGAACAACTCCGTTAGTGAGCACGTACTCAAAATGTCTGGGAACTACAGCCGCTTGAATCAATTGGGAGTTAATCTTCCAGATGAAGTAGCGATTGACAGAGTTCTTCAGTCGCTGCCACCAAGCTACGAAGGCTTTGTGATGAACTGTAACATGCATGAGATGGAAAAGACGATCCCTGGGCTATTCGCGATTCTTAAGGCCGTGGAGGTAGAAATCAAGGAAGAGCATCAAGTGTTGATGGTTAATAAGACCACCAGTTTCAAGGACAAAGGCAAGGGTAAGAAAGGGAACTTCAACAAGAATGGGAAACCAGTTGCCGCTCCCATGAAGAAACCCAAGGCTGGACCAAACCTGAGACTGACTGCTTCTATTGCAAGGGGAATGGTCACTGAAAGCGGAACTGCCACAAGTACTTGGTAGATAAGAAGGCTGGCAACATCAACAAAGGTATATGTGATATACATGTTATTGATGTGTACCTTACTAGTGCTCGTAGTAGCGCCTGGGTATTTGATATTGGTTCAGTTGCTAATATTTGTAACTCGAAATAGGAGTTGTGGATTAAATGAAGACTAGCTAAGTACAAGGTGACTATGCGCGTCGTAAATGGTTCCAAGGTTGATGTGATCACTGTCGGCATGCTACATCTACATTTACCTTCGAGATTAATTTTAAACCTAAATAATTTTTATTTGGTGCTTGCGTTGAGCATGAACATTATATCTGGATCATGTTTATTGCGAGACAGTTATTCATTTAAGTCGGAGAATAATGGTTGTTCTATTTATATCCACTTGAGCAACTCGTTGGCTTGCTCTATAGTCAACGCGTCTGCGACGCAACACCGCCCATGATAGTCCCGCTATGACTGCGGGGGGATGTCAGCCCGTCGGCTGCTATTCTCTCCAGTCTGACCCTCTGTGATGCTCCTATTGTCTGCGACGCTATCGGTACGACTGTGGGGGGGATATTATAGATATTTGGGTTACATGTATTTGGTAGTCTAGGATTTGTAATCCATCTCCTACCTTATCTCCAGGGGAGGCTTCTAGCCCTCCTTGTGTTGTACTCAATATATACTCGCCCTCGAGGCTCGATAATACTTGAATCAATCAATCATATTCTGCCAATCATCCTCTTTATTCCCTTCTAACAATCCTTGCTGCCCCTCCGATGATGCGTGAGTATTTTACCACAAACCTATGGGTTCGTAATTAGTAGCTAGATGGCTACTTCTCTCTTTTTGATCTTCAATGCAATGTTCTCCTCGATGTTCTTGGAGATCTATTTGATGTAACTCTTTTTTGCGGTGTGTTTGTTGGGATCTGATGAATTGTGAGTTTATGATCAGATCTATCCACGAATATTAATTGAGTCTTCTTTGAACTCTTTTATGCATGATTGTTATAGCTTCGTATTTATTCTCTGAATTATTGGTTTGGTTTGGCCAACTAGATTGATTTTTCTTGCCATGGGAAGAGGTGCTTTGTGATGGGTTCGATCTTGCGGTGCTCAATCTTAGTGACAGAAGGAGACATGACACGCATGTACTGTTGCTATTAAGGGTAACAAGCTGCGTTTATTCATATGTGAGTTCATCTTGTCTACATCATGTCATCTTGCCTAATGCATTAGTCCATTTTCCCCTGAACTTAATACACTAGATGCATGCTGGATAGCGGTTGATGTGTGGAGTAATAGTAGTAGATGCAGAATCGTTTTGGTCTACTAATCTTTAACGTGATGCCTATATACATGATCATTGCCTTGGATATCGTCATAATTATTTTTGTTTCTATCAATTGCCCAACGATAATTTGTTTACCCATTGTATGCTATTTTCTTGAGAGAAGCCTCTAGTGAAAAGTATGGCTCCCGGGTCTATTTCCTATCCTATTAAAACCAAAAACACCTTGTTGCAATTTTATTTTATTTATTTTATTTTGTGTTTTAGTTAGATCTAGTTATCAAGTCTCATACAATTTAATCCATCTCTATATCGTTGAGGGATTGACAACCCCTTTATGCGTTGGGTTGCAAGTATTTGTTGTTTGTGTGCAGGTGTTGTTTACATAGTGTTGCTTGATTCTCCTACTAGATTGATAATCTTGGTTTCATAACTAAGGGAAATACTTACCTTTGCTATGCTGCATCATCCCCTCATCTTCGGGGAATTACCAACGCAGATTACAAGCTATCAATGTTCTCTCTGTGCTCGTCGATCTCCCCAGTCGAACTACAAAGGGGCCTCGCTAGTCCAATAGATTGTCGTACCCCGACATCTACGAACTGCATAATAAAGTGAGGTTCCTTTCCATTAAGAGTTTGCACATCCAAAAACAAAAAGCGCATGACAACCTCTTCTTCCCTCTGTGAAGGGCCTATCTTTTGCTTTTATGTATTTATTTTTATGCAAGAGTCGATAATGTTCATCCCTATTCCGCTCAATGTACTCTCTAGTTGGTAAGCATCATGTGGTGGGGAAAGATCCAGTTGGATGTTTGTGATCATGAGCTATTATCGTTGGCATTATACTTGAGATAAACAAGCCAGGTGGTGTACACTATAAACCCCCATCTTCCTATGTGTTTGACTAAAACTTTGCTTTGTACATATGATGTAAGTGTCAGCAATCACAAAAGACTAAATAATAGTTGAGTATGTGAACTTACTAAACAAAGCTCTTACATAGACCCTTTCTGAAAATATGATGGATTGTGATTGTTTCAATGACTGAGATCATAGTTTGTTAGTTTCCAATGAAGTTTATGGTTCAAAATTTAGTTTGTGAATGAATTTTTATTTTAGCATGAGAAGTTTTATGATGATATATTGCTGCTATGATAATGATCATGATGCTTTGATATGTCTCCAACATATCTATAATTTTTGATTGTTTCATGCTATTATATTATCTATTTTGTATGTTTTATATGCATCAATATGCTATTTTATATTATTTTTGGAACTGACCTATTAACCTAGAGCCAAGTGCCAGTTTCTGTTTTTTCCTTGTTTTTGAGTTTCGCAGAAAAGAAATACCAAGCGGAGTCCAAGTGGAATAAAACCTTCGCGATGATTTTTCTTGGACCAGAAGACAACCAAGAGACTTGGAGATGAAGTCAGAAGAGCCACGAGGCAGCCACAATGATGGAGGGCGTGCCTAGGGGGTAGGGCGCGTCCCCCACCCTTGTGGGCCCCTCATGCACTGTGACGCCCCTGATTCGACCGTACACTAATCATACACGCAAACGTGTACGATCAAGATTAGAGACTCACGGGAAGATATCACAACACAACTCTATAAATAAAATAAGTCATACAAGCATCATATTACAAGCCAGGGGCCTCGAAGGCTCGAATACAAGAGCTTGCTGATAGACGAGTCAGCAGAAGCAACAATATCTGAGTACAGACATAAGTTAAACACGTTTGCCTTAAGAAGGCTAGCATAAACTGGGTTACAGATCGAAAGAGGTGCAGGCCTCCTGCCTGGGATCCTCCTAAACTACTCCTGGTCGTCGTCAGCGGGATGCACGTAGTAGTAGGCGCCTCCCGAGTAGTAGTAGTCGTCATCGACAGTGGCGTCTGGCTCCTGGGCTCCAATGTCTGGTCACAGCAATCGGGTATAGAAAGGGGGAAAAGAGGGAGCAAAGCAACTGTGAGTACTCATCCAAAGTACTCACAAGCAAGGAGCTACACTACAGACGTATGCATTGGTATCAAATGGAATAAGGGTATCATATGTGGACTGAACTGCAGAATGCCGGAATAAGAGGGGGATTGCTATTCCTATCGAAGACTACACTTCTGGCCACCTCCATCTTGCAGAATGTATAGGAGAGTAGATGGTAAGTTCACCAAGTAGCATCGCATAGCATAATCCTAACTGATGATCCTCCCCTCGTCGCCCTGTGTGAGAGAGAGATCACCGGTTGTATCTGGCACTTGGAAGGGTGTGTTTCATTAAGTATCCAGTTCTAGTTGTCATAAGGTCAAGGTACAACTCCAAGTCGTCCTGTTACCGAAGATCACGGCTATTCGAATAGATTAACTTCCCTGTAGGGGTGCACCAGATTTCCCAACACGCTCGATCCCCTTTGTCCGGACACACTTTTCTGGGTCATGCCCGGCCTCAGAAGATCAACACGTCGCAGCCCTACCTAGGCACAACAGAGAGGTCAGCACGCCGGTCTAAATCCTATGGCGCAGGGGTCTGGGCCCATCGCCCATTGCACACCTGCATGTTGTGTACGCAGCCGGTGAGCAGACCTAGCCTCCCTTATACAAGAGCAGGCATTCCAGTCCAACCCGGCGCGCGTCGCTCAGTCGCTGACGTCACGAAGGCTTCGGCTGATACCACGACGTCGAGTGCCCATAACTGTCCCCGCGTAGATGGTTAGTGCGTATAGGCCAGTGGCCAGACTCAGATCAAATACCAAGATCTCGTTAAACGTGTTATCTTGAAATAACCGCGAACGCCGACCAGGGCCAGGCCCACCTCTCTCCTAGGTGGTCTCAACCTGCCCTGTCGCTTCGCCACAAAGATCCACACAGAGGGCTATCGGGAAAGTATGTCCTTCCAGCCCCCAATTCGTGAATCAAACGCGGGTACTCCTCGAGCCGACCCGTCTTTTGTCACCACAAGTATCATATATTATGTATAAGTATATACCCGTGACCACCTCCCAAGTGATCACGGCCCGATAGTATAGCATGGTAGACAGACAAGAATGTAGGGCCACTGATGATAATCTAGCATCCTATACTAAGGATTTAGGATTGCAGGTAAGGTATCAACAGTTGTAGCAACAATGACAGGCTATGCATCAGAATAGGATTAACGGAAAGCAGTAACATGCTACACTACTCTAATGCAAGCAGTATAGAGGAGAGTAGGCGATATCTGGTGATCAAGGGGGGCTTGCCTGGTTGCTCTGGCAAGAGAGAGGGGTCTTCAACACCATAGTCGTACTGGGTAGCAGCGGCGTCGGTCTCGGTGTCTAGCGAGAGAACAGGGCGAAGAAACAATAAATATTAAGCAAACAGATGCATGGCGGCGGCGACGAGCGCGGCGGATGGCAGTTCGGGCGCGGACGGGGACCGCGCTACGGGGCATTTGAACGAGGCGTGTTTGGGACCGAACTGACGAGCGCGTTGAGGCGCGTCGAGCGGTGGAGGGGACTTGGCCGGAAACAGCTGGAGACAACGGTGGCGAGCGGCGGAGCGGACACCGGAGTTCGGTCGTCAGTGGATCGAACGCTAGGGGGCATGGGAAGGCGTGTGCGCGTGTGCGTTGGGTTCCTGGAAGCACCAGGAACACGATGTCGGGCTCACGCGAGCACGACGGAGAGCATGGCCACGGAGGCGAGGCGATCCACGGCGACGTGCTCACGGCAACGGCGATGAGGCAGCTACGGTGCGCGAGGGGGCTAACGGAGATGGGCGGGAGATGGGGGAGCTCACCGTGCGGCATGCAAGATGGCCCCTGAACGGTTTAGTTGCAGCAGAAGGGGCGTCGCCGGAATTGGTGAAGAGCGGCGACAAGGCTCGTCGGAGCAGAGGAGGAAGACGGCAGCGTCGCAGGCATTGCGGTGGCTCCGAGCTCCAACGGGATGCACCAGTTGAAGTAGCGGACGACGGCGGACCTTGGGGACACAGTGGGGCGGCAAGGCGGGCGCGGTGGCCGTGGCTAGGCCGGAGCCATGGCGGCGGTCGGATGCAGTGGGATGGATCTGAGGGGCGAGGGAGAGGCGCAGGGACCGAGTGGAAGAGCGGGGCGAGTGGGAGAAGGGATCGAGGAGGTGGGGGGTGCTGGCGATCTTATCCCCTCCTCTATGCCAGCGAGGGGGTCAGGCGGGGACGCGCCCCTGTTCCGACCCGGGTCGGGGGAACAGGGGAATGGGACGAGGCAGGGGGAGCCGGGCCGGGTGTGGCCAGCTGGGCCAGGTGGGCCGGCCGGCCTGTGAGCTGGCTAGCTGGGCCTTTCGGTCCAGGGGGAGGGGGTTTCTTCCTTTTTTTTCTTTTGTCTTCTGCTTTTGTAATTTCTTTTCTTTTATTTATTTTCCTTTTCTATTTTATTTAGTTTAGGGCATTTAGGTATTTTGTAAAATTGTGTCTTCTACACCATAATTACCTATGCCATTTTTGGCACTGTCCGAACATTTTTGTTTCAACTTTTAAAAACTTTTGTTGTTTGCCATTTTTTGAATTGATTTTTGAATTGGTTTGAACTAACGAAAGTTTAGCAACAGTAATCAAAGATGACATGGCATCATTAGGAGAGTTTATTGTAGCCTAATTATCCGGGCGTTACATGCACTCCCTGACCTAATTTCTGCGCCTATATATTCCCATATATCCCCAAACCAACAGGGGCATCCACAAAAACACTTTTCCACCGCCGCAATCTTCTGTATCCGTGTGATCCCATCTAGGGGCCTTTTCTGGCATCCTGCCAGAGGGGGATTAGATGATGGAAGGCTTCTACATCAACTCTATTGTGCTTCCGATGAAGTGTGAGTAGTTTACCTCAGACCTACGGGTCCATAGCTAGTAGCTATATGGCTTCTTCTCTCTCTTTGATTCTCAATACCATGTTCTCCTCGATGTTCTATTCGACGTAATACTCTTTTCTAGTGTGTTTGCCTAGATCCGATGAATTGTGGATTTATGATCAGCTTATCTATGAATATTACTTGAATCTCCTCTGGATTATTTTATGCATGATTATATATCTTTGTAATTCTCTTCGAACTATCAGTTTAGTTTGGCCAACTAGAATGGTTTTTCTTGCAATGGGAGAAGTGCTTAGCTTTGGGTTCAATCTTGCGGCGTCCTTTCCTAGTGACAGTAGGGGCAGCAAGGCACATATTGTATTGTTGCCATCGAGGATAAAAAGACGGGGTTTTCATCATATCGCTTGAGTTAATTCCTCTACATCATGTCATCTTGCTTAATGCGTGAGGGAGTCTTGGATTAGGGAGTCTCTGGACAGCCGGACTATGTCCTTTGGCCGGACTGTTGGACTATGAAGATACAAGATTGAAGACTTCGTCCCGTGTCCGTATGGGACTCTCCTTAGCATGGAAGGCAAGCTAGGCCATACAGATATGTAGATCTCCTTCCTTGTAACCGACTCTGTGTAACCCTAGCCCCCTCCGGTGTCTATATAAACCAGAGGGTTTAGTCCGTAGGACAACATACAATCATACCATAGGCTAGCTTCTAGGGTTTAGCCTCTACGATCTCGTGGTAGATCAACTCCTGTAATACTCATATCATCAAGACCAATCAACCAGGACGTAGGGTATTACCTCCATCAAGAGGGCCTGAACCTAGGTAAACATCGTGTCCCCTGCCCCCTGTTACCATTCGCCTTAGAAGCATAGTTCGGGACCCCCTACCCGAGATCCGCCGGTTTTGACACCGACATTGGTGCTTTCATTGAGAGTTCCATTGTGCCGTCACCGTAAGGCTTGATGGCTCCTTCAATCATCGGTAACGATGCGGTCCAGGGTGAGGGTTTCCTCCCCGGACAGATCTTCATATTCGGCGGCTTCGCACTGCGGGCCAATTCGCTTGGCCATCTGGAGCAGATCGAGAGCTACGCCCTTGGCCATCAGGTCAGGTTCGGAAACTTAAACTACACTGCTGACATCCACGGAGATTTGATCTTCGGCGGATTCGAGCCCGTGTCAGGTGCGCTGCACAGTCACGACAAGCACGACGTAACTTTATCGTCAGACGGTGTTCGGGAGATTGCATCTGCAACTACTCCGGCCTTCAATCCGGAGCAAATTGCGCCATCTAGGGACGGAGGGATAGACCCCGCCATGGGGGCCGCATTCTCAGTGGCGATGAGCCGGATACTGACTTCACCCCTTACGAGAGCCGTGTCACCGAACCACTGGATTCGTCTCCGGCCATGGACTCCGAGCCGCCTGCATCCGTGCCTAGCGAATCCGACTGGGCACCGATCATGGAGTTCACCTCCGTGGATATCTTTCAGCACTCGCCTTTCGGCGATGTGCTAAATTCACTAAGGTCTCTCTCCTTGTCAGGAGAACCTTGGCTGAACTATGTCCGGCTAGAATGGGATGTGGACGATGAAGAAATTTGCTGCCCACCCACCACCCACTTAGTTGCCACTATCGATGACTTAACCGACATGCTCAACTTCGACTCCGAAGACATCGACGACATGGACGAAGATGCAGGAGACGAACAGGAACCAGCGCCCACAGGGCGCCGGACAGCCATTTCATCACACGACATATACATGGTGGATACACCCAAAGAAGGCAATGGCAAAGAGACAGCGGAGGATGGCCGCACCAAGAAGCAACCCAAGCACCGACGTCAGCGGCGCCGCTCTAAGTCCCGCCATAGCAAAAAACAGCGATAATAGCGCAAGAGAAAATAACACTCCAGTCGACTCTAGAGGAAACGACGACCACATTGCCCCGGCGGCAGAGCACGATGAAGCTGCAAGCGGCGAACGTAGTACGGATCTGACGTCCGAACACGGCGACGCCAAGGATAAACCTCATCAAACCCCCTCTCGGGAGGAAAAGGGTCCGGACGAAGATGCACACATCATCCCGGAAACGCACTTGGAGCAAGAGAACCTCCACAGGAGGCTTATCGCCATAGTGATGAGTCTGAAGAAGCAGAAGCAAAGGCTTAAAGCCGCACAAGATACGCTCAACAGCAGGTGGAACAAAGTACTCGACAACGAAGCAAAGTATGGTGGAAGTTACCACACAAAGAGCTATCCAAAGTGCAAGCTATTACCTGAATTCGACGATGAGGCCTTAGAGCCCACACAGCCGAAAAATGAAACGGCCAACCAGCCGGATCCACCACCTTCTGACCGCGATAGAGCAGCTAACAAAGTCGCACATAAGTCAACACACGATCTACGTGAGGACTTGTGCCAAAAATCTGGTATGACCAGATCCATCTATGGATCTAGGAAGCGCGCTCCGACACAAAATCAAAACCGAATACTACAACTGTCTGAACGCCATGGCACATCCCAATACAGGGGTGCCGCACACCCCCTACGTTTCACCGATGAGGTGTTGGACCACGAATTCCCAGAAGGATTCAAACCGGTGAACATAGAGGCGTACGACGGGACCACAGACCCTGGGGTCTGGATTGAGGACTTTATCCTCCATATCCATATGGCTCGCGGAGACGATCTCCATGCCATTAAATACTTGCCCCTCAAGCTTAAAGGACCAGCTCGGCATTGGCTGAAAAGCCTCCCTGAAAACACAATTGGAAGTTGGGAGGAGCTCGAGGACGCTTTTCGGGCTAATTTTCAAGGGACATGTGTCCGACCTCCGGATGCAGATGATTTAAGCCATATAATTCAACAGCCCGGAGAGTCCTCCTGAAAGCTTTGGAACAGGTTTCTCACTAAGAATGTAGCGACCCGACCTCAGACGGTCAAGCCTCTGTGTATCTGTGCCATCCCTGGATCGGTATGCTGGCACACACAGTACATCAATGTATATATCAAAGTGCAATCACATGTATAAATAACGTAAAACTAATATATACCTCATAAGTCTCAGTGGAAACAAACAATCGGGTGTGGAGTCCCATCAACGCCATCGGCAAGTTGAGTGTAGACCGTAACCCTGTATCGTAACTCTTACTCGTCGAAGAAATATCTGCAACATGATACGTTGCAGCCATGTAGGTCAGTACATTGAATGTACCGGCAAGATCACAATATGAGGAAAGCAGATGATAAAACTATTCTATATGCAATATGGCTTTGTGGCTCTATGTCTGATGTTTTTGTGTAAAAGTTGGTTTTATTTTCCCTACAACAAAGGAATATCAGGAGTCTGTACTACAGAGTTTTCTATCATGACATGGTTCCGCCAACCGATGTCTCATAGCCCAAATCATCATAAGTTGCCCACAATTAAGTTATCAATCCGGTGTTGAGAGTTCTGAGATAGATCCAAGTCCAGAGGCTCAAATTGTCCGTAACCGGGGACACGGCTAATCGATTAGGTTTTAACCCTCTGAAGAGGTTTGTACACTTTACCCGCAAGATTCGATCCCTCTTTTTACATTCTCGTACTTTAGGTTGTTTGAGAACAAGATGACCGAAAACATGGTCTTTCGAAGAGTTCCCCTGAACACTGTCCGGTGCTCATCCAATCCTACCGTAGTTCTACATCTGCTAGCACCGTCCCAGCCAGAGTCACCACTAAGGTCAACCAAGCCAGAGCCCATAATGACGTGCGGCTGCATAGGTAAGCTTCAGGGCATGAAGTATTCTTCCGTCTCTTTGAGTCTAGGTGAAGCTTTCCGCAAGATGTCATGGCGTTTCTCCATGCATCCCGGCCAACCATTGGTTTCTCCAGGGTGCCCGTCAACCGTCCTTCACCCAGTAGTGTGTATTGAATTCTTGTCTCGAGTCTCTAAATCTTGAGGAGTCCTGGAGATGCAGTCCTTGCCGGTGCCATCATGAAGTTGTCGCCATTGACGTAGAGTCCTCCTTTACACCACTCTCATGCACTTATACCAAACCCCGTCTACTATAGCATAGCATTAAAACTGTGTAACGTCCCGGGTTTTGGTAACAGGGAGATGGGTTTCTACCTCATGCATTCTACTCAACTACAAGATTCAATAACACTACTGGAGGGATTGTTGAAAGGGTGCTACTACATGCAAATAAACATAGGTATGGAAAACATGGTCAAAGTGAACTTGCCTGGTAATACTTGATGAAGATAATAACGCTCTCGGAATCTTCGATAAACTATCCGTCACTCCGTTGAAAATCTATATAGTCAAACATAGCATTCATATAAGCAAACATACTAGCAAGCAATTCTAATACTCATAAAACCAACAAATAAATTGAAAAACAACAAGGGACACCAAATAAGAACAAAGGAAAACTACACAACAAAACTGCTAAAGAAAACTATAAGACATAACACAAAACAGTTTTATCCTAAGCAAAACTTAACAAAGAAAATACTATACTACTAGCTTCAATAGAAAATGAAATTTAAATCAACTAGGTTAACATAAAATATTTTTCATAAAGTTTTAATAGCAAAAAGAAACAAATAAAAAGCTTTTATGAAACCCTAACTATGACCTAAACAAGTTTTCGAACAAAACTAAAGAAAATATTTTTTATAATAAAATAAAATTGTCTACTTTTCAATAACAGAAGCCAAACTATTTTTTTGCAAAAAAAATACAAAAAGGTTTATACTTAAAAACAAATAAATACTAAGGGAATAGAAAATAACACTAAACTATATAAAACGATACTGTTTTGCCTAAAATCATAATTTAAAATAAACTAAAAATAAAATACTCAACACTAGTGGATAGGCAAAGGTCCTAGTGACCAGGAGCAAAAAGAATCAATCAAAAATATTTTATAAAACTGAAACTAGAGCCAAAATAGTGTTTGAATCATATTTGAAGTAATTCAAATTTAAACTACTCAAATTTGAAAACTAAGTATCCAGAAAGAAACTTCAACAAATTTGTGACACAAAGCAAAAAGAATCACTCAATTTGGATCTAAAACCTAAAAGATATAAAGAATCTAAAAACAGAACTATTCTGTTTTTTTGAAACAGAAACCTAAAATAGGCATGTGCTACGTGGCCTACTGCTATTGGGCTAAACCGGTGGGCGATCCGTAACTAAACGGTGCTTGGCTGAAAACTAACTAAACCGCGCATGTACGAAAATAAAAGAAACCGGTCGGCTAAACCGATCTAGACTAAACCGTAAAAACCGTAAATAAAACCGAACTAAAAAATAAACCTAACCGTTCATCCATCTAATCTATACCATAGATTTAGAATCGGACGGAGGAGGGGAAGTGGAGAGCTCACCGCGGGGAAGGTCGACGGCGAGCGGCTCGGACGTCGTTAGCGGCGGCGCTCCGATCGTCAGCGGGCTCCAGCGAGGGTACGGGCGGACGCGGCGTTCGACGGCGAGTCCAGCGGTGGTCGAGATGGTGCCGTAGGTGGACGGAGGAGGTCGGCGGCGAGGTTGAGGCGGCGGTTGTGTTCGGGCGTCATCGGTGGCAGCGCTCTGGTGGGTTTCGGGCTCGCGCGAGTGCACGGGGAGGTGCGGACGAGTGAGGGGAGTGCAGAGATGGTCTCGGGAGGCGGCGAGGGGGTCGGAGTAGCGCGGTGGGGCGGCAATGGCGCGGCGGGGGCGCTCGGCTCCGGCGAGAAATTGAGAAGGAGGCGGGGTTTCTCGGAAGGGGCTTTGGGGCGGAATCGGTCGAGGGAGAGGGGTATTTATAGGGGAAGGGGTGCTTGAAGGAGGGGGCGGATCAAGGAGAGGATCCCGAGGAATCCGGGATTCGGCGGCGGCGGTGTGGTTCTGGTGTGGGGAGGAAGAAGATCGCGGGCGAGAGCGATCGGACAGTGGGGCCCTACGGTCAGCGGCACAGGGGCGAGCGAGAGGGGAGCGGGCAACCGAGGCGAAGGGGCTCCGGGCGTCTGGCGCGGAGCTGGGCTGGCAGGCTCGGGCGCGCTGGTGGGCTGTGGCGTTGCTGGGCCTGTTGGCCTAGCCGCACACTAGGGCTTTTTCCTTTTTTTGAATTATAGCAGAGAGGGAAAAAAACTAAATATAGAAAAACCTATAGTATTTTTATATAGGACATATATATATCAATAAAATCAGAAAAAATAAACGCTCCAACGTGAACATTTTTCCAGAGGCAAAAATCCAAACTAAAAGCAAACATTTTTTTTATATAAATTCCAAATAAACTCCAATTTGAATTCAAAAACTTTTGGCATTAATTTCTCCTAAATTTTGGAGTGTCATGTTAGCTCCTCTCATACTTTTAAACAAGTATTTGTCAGGGGTATATGAAATAAATTTTGAATGCCAAGTTGAATCCAAATTCAAATGTCTTTGAAATTTCCAAATGCCACTCAATTTCACACAATCAGTCACACAAAAATCAAACAAACATTCATAAATATTTATTTAATGTAATATTCCAAAATTTAGAATTTTGGGGTGTTACAAACCTACCACACTTAAAAATGAATCTCGTCCTCGAGATTCGAAGAGGCTAGCAAGAAAAGGTTAGGGTTTGGGGTCTTCTAGCAATGCCATTGATTGGAATGGTCTAGTGTGCTACCACACTTCAAAGAAGGGTTATGGTCCCGTCCAAAACTCATGTGCTCATTCTTTTGAGTTGACGGTGTTGGTCTTCTCATATTCCCTGGAATAACTCTTTCACGGGTGCTCTTCCGGTTGGGGCATAACCTTTTCCTCAAACACGTGTCCTTTCATCCTGGTGTCATTCTTTCGAGACTGGGCCTTCTTAGCTGACTGGTCTGTCGCCAATACTAAATAACTATCAAAATTCTCAAGGTGGTCAACCATGTATGGTTTCTCCTGCAGAAAAATGGGTTTGGTTGAATCTCACCGTATATCCTACGATTGGCAACGGGTGCCTGGTACATGGATCAATCATCCTACCATTCTATGGTTTTGGCTTATCGTGTCGACACTCTTCTAGGGTTTTCCAGGATCTCTGATTTTCCATCAACATATGATAGTTCATGATAGAAGTCTCCGGTATGGGGGCCAATCCATCCCGTACTTGAACCATTACTACATATGCAGACATCGAATCACATATTCTAACACTTGGGCATACTCACAAGCATTGCAGAATTTCTCCTGTCAACGAACTGAGTTCGAATAAATCCATTGTTTCTGCAAGCTGAACAAGACATCTAATGTTTCTTCACAACTCTCGGGTTTTCGTATCCTCCTAAAAATGTCGGCTGATTAACTCAGAGTTTTCTTCTGAAATATCTTCCTTCAGCAAGAGTGTGCTTGCTTCTTATTAACTAGCTCCTGGGCCTGTGGGTTATGGCCCACTTCAACTCTTGTACAAGTTTAACTCATCCTTCTGAGGATTATCATTACATCTCCTTTAAATCCAATAGTACTTCTTCCTTCATACCCTTGTGGTGACGATCATACAAAACTCCAACTTATTTGGTCCAGCTCCCTTCTATGGACCGTCATGAATAACACATTTCCTTCTTCATTGATCCTGTGGCTTCACGGAGTACTACCACACCAGAAAAAATGCACTAGTTTATCCATAAATCATATTATTTTCATATCAAATCTTTTATTACATCCTTAACCATTTTTCGTAAATCCAAATTCCAAAAGGTACTTTATTACAAATGCTGCCACCCACATGGTTTGGTATGGTCAGGCATTACTCCCAACTTTATTAATTTTTTCCTCCTTCAGGATTCTTCAGTCCCACTGGAATTGTGCGACATGCGCCTTGAAATCTTCAATCTTCTGTTTCATCATGGTGGCCTTGAGCTTCACCTTCATCATCTCTGCATGCACTTCTCTTAGGTATTCCTGAGTATAACGGAGTCTTGCTTCAAGTATTTCTCTGATCTGGCATATGGCTTCCATGGCTGCTTCACGAACAGCGCCAAAGAAAGTTGCTTGTGGTACACGTGAGATGAAAAAGTATTGCCCCATTGTCTCTGGGCAACCTCCTTTCGTACGGTGGAGGTGTACCTCCACATACGAAAGTTCCACTCCCTTTTGCATGGAGGGGTAGCCTTTGTAGATTGCATCTCCTTCAAGGTGAATATGCTTCATCATGTCCTTCAGGATCTTCGGGTAGTCATGATCACTTGTCAGGGTCATGATCGTTTCCGGGCCCTTAAGGAAAGACTCATAAAGGGTCGTCATCTGCAGTTGTAAAAAAAATGGTGCTCAATATAATATACACATCCCCTTGGGTACACATTCATATCATCCAAACAAAACTTCAAACTAAATTTCCAACATCCAGTTTATGCATCACAACTCATTTTCTTCCATGTTCACCCAGAATATTAATTTCCAAGATAAAACATAACAACTCCTTAAAGCCTTTTAGCATATGACATATAAAATTTATTGAGTCATGAATTTTTACAATCTCTGAGTAATCTATTACATAACTCACGCCCACATTCTCATGAAAAAGTGTTTTCCTTACTACCCTTATTACTGATATTAGCATATCCACTACTCAGCTCTAGCTTTCTCTTCATTTGAACAATCCCTAGCAAAATTTCATGCTTCCTTGCAACGGAAACAAATAACTTCCGGCATGTCTCAAGGCTTCTTGGTGATGGTGCCTGCTCCTTGAGTACCTTGCTTCCTTTCAAGACAATCATTGGCATAATGCCCGACATCCTTACATTTAAAACAGGTAATATGACTCTTGTCCATCTTTGCAGAAATTGGTTTGTTCTAAGGGTGTCTTTGTTTTCTCTTCTTCGTTTTCTTTGTTCTGATCAAACGTTCTATTCCCTGTGGATCAAACTCCACTACTTCTGTTGGGAAGTATCCCAGATACTCTTTTCTTTCCTTGGTGCAATACTATGAAAAATGTCCTTCTTCTCCACATGAATAACAGGCATTGGAGTAAAATCTGTTGAGGCTTTCTCCATCAGGGTCTTCAACACTTTCCTTAATCATATGTTCTTTCATAACTTCTCGGAGGGCTTCTTTCATTCCTTCTTCCTGCTTCTGAATATTTTGTTGCACCGTGGGGTAAATGTGACACTGAGCTGGGTAGTGGGTGGTTCCTTTACACGAGAAACAAGTCACCTTACTAGTTGGGCATTCCTCAGCTGGGTGTTTCTCCTTACAATGAGGGCATCCATCCTTGTGTTTCTCCTGGGTGTGTCCTATTTCTCCGCAAATCTTCCAGGCACAAGGTTTATTTCTTGGGGTATCATGGTGCTTCCGGATAAGACGTGATCTTGTCAGATTCTTCTTGAATTATTCCCAAGTCCTTGCTCCAGTCCATCCCTGTATAGCTTGATGCATATGCCACCATGTTGCAGCACTTCCTTCAAAGTACTGAAGAGCATACGATACTTCATTCTTCCTTGAAACCAAATTGCTCCCGTAGTGATTCTCCATGTTCTGAATCCATAGCTCTACCTCCAGCTGGGTTTTCGGTCAAGAGAATACCAGTCCAACTTCATTCATCATCTACTGGGTCCAAGGGTTTTAGGGTGAGATAAGAGAGAGGTGGGGAGGGATACACACAATACAAACAATAGTTTTGAAAATGGGTTTTATTTGTGGTTGTCGGAAAAACATCAAACAGATGACAGCTCACAAATCGTCGCATCTAACGTAAGTATATAACAGGGGTTTGGTCTTCTAATAGTAAAATAAATCTTTAGAGTCTTCAGATTCTTCGAGTCTCTGGAGTCTTCAACTATTGTAGCTTCAACTATTTTAATGCATGGTGAAATCATATTTACTCTGAAATGGTCATCGGTTGTCCGATATCTTGTCCTTCTTGGAGCGGCTTCAGTTGATCCTCTGTGTGGTCAAAAGGGGAAAGGGGTATATTCTAACTATTTGAGGTAAGAGAAGATATTTTATAAAATCAGAAAAGATAAGAAGTAAGGGATTTTTTTTTTTGAAAATAAAATTTTAGAGATTTCCTGTCCTAGGGCTTTCCGATTTCTAGGGTCACGTCCAACAGTCAACATGTGCTCTGATACCATATCTGTAGCAACCCGACCTCAGACAGTCAAGCCTCTTTGTATTTGTACCATCCCTGGATCGGTATGCTGGCACACATAGTACATCAATGTATATATCAAAGTGCAATCATATGTATAAATAACGTAAAACTGATATATACCTCATAAGCCTCAGCGGAAACAAACAATCGGGTGTGGAGCCCCAACAATGCCATCGGCAAGTTGAGTGTAGACCGTAACCCTTTATCGTAACTCTTACTCGTCGAAGAAATATCTGCAACATGATACGTTGTAGCCGTGTAGGTCAGTACATTGAATGTACCGACAAGATCACAATATGAGGAAAGCAGATGATAAAACTATTCTATATGCAATATGGCTTTGTGGCTCTATGTCTAATGTTTTTGCGTAAAAGTTGGTTTTATTTTCCCTACAACAAAGGAATATCAGGAGTCTGTACTACGGAGTTTTCTATCATGACATGGTTCCGCCAACCGATGTCTCATAGCCCAAATCATCATAAGTTGCCCACAATTAAGTTATCAATCCGGTGTTGAGAGTTCTGAGATAGATCCAAGTCCAGAGGCTCAAATTGTCCGTAACCGGGGACACGGCTAATCGATTAGGTTTTAACCCTCTGCAGAGGTTTGTACACTTTACCCGCAAGATTCGATCCCTCTTTTTACTTTCTCGCACTTTAGGTTGTTTGAGAACAAGACGACCGAAAACATGGTCTTTCGAAGAGTTCCCCTGAACACTGTCCGGTGCTCATCCAATCCTACCGTAGTTCTACATCTGCTAGCACCGTCCCAGCCAGAGTCACCACTAAGGTCAACCAAGCCAGAGCCCATAATGACTTGCGGTTGCACAGGTAAGCTTTCGGGCATGAAGTATTCTTCCGTCTCTTTGAGTCTGGGTGAAGCTTTCCACAAGAAGTCATGGCGCTTCTCCATGCATCCCGGCCAACCACTGGTTTCTCTAGGGTGCCCGTCAACCGTACTTCACCCAGTAGTGTGTATTGAATTCCTGTACCGAGTCTCTAAATCTTGAGGAGTCCTGAAGATGCAGTCCTTGTCGGTGCCATCATGAAGTTGTCGCCATTGACGTAGAGTCCCCCTTTACACCAATCTCATGCACTCATACCAAACCCCGTCTACTATAGCGTAGCATTAAAACAATGTGACTTCCTGGGTTTTGGTAACAGGGAGATGGGTTTCTACCTCATGCATTCTACTCAACTACAAGATTCAATAACACTAATGGAGGGATTGTTGAAAGGGTGCTACTACATGCAAATAAACATAGGTATGGAAAACATGGTCAAAGTGAACTTGCCTGGTATTACTTGATGAAGATAATAACACTCTCGGAATCTTTGATAAACTATTCGTGTCAGGACCCCGATTCCAAGTCACATCGATCTAGTCGGTAACACCTCATATCACATTGCGGCCTCACGCACGGTATCCCCACGGGTGTCGCCTTACCATGGCCCGGAACCGTTTGCGCCTTTTGGCTCACGTATATGATAGTGTCGCTAGCATCAATATGACAGAGAACCCGGGCCGACATGGCTAGTCGTGAACCCAAAGCAGCACAGACCTATGGAGACAGGCATACATGAATCACATCGAGCATGTCGGTCATCAGCGTGTGAATCCGGGCTGTAGCACTGGGCTAACAGGACTCCAAGGAACCCAGGCTGTAGCAGACTAGGCAGGACTCCGGAAGTCACCGCGTGACATTTCCCTGAAGGGACAGACATAGGAACGAAGTGAAACACATGCCGGCCAGTCAAGTGTCCTGGGCAGTAGTGCCGGGCTAGCAGGACTCTGGTGAACTGGGCTGTAGCGGACTACTATGGCTCAAGGAGCACTAGACTACATTTCCCCATAAGAGAGGCTGCCAAGGATAAACAACTAGATTGTCGGATCCCACACATACCAAGCATTTCAATCATACACACAATATGCTCGATATGTGCAAATACAACATGGCATCACAACAAAACTCTATAACTCAAGTACTTTATTTAAAGGCTCCAGAGAGACATACATAACATGTTCATACAGGAAGGGGTCACATGACCCGACACTCAAGTCATACAAGCATACAAGCACATGCGGAAGCAAATAGTCTGAGTACAGACACTAGAAAGCAAGAAGGCTTCTCGAAGCCTGTCTATCTACATAGGGCCCTCCATGGCCAGGATCACCACCTGGGTGGCCAGTCACTCATCGACGTCGAGATCTACATAAAACCCATCGGGGGGGTTGTCGTCTGAAATAGTAATTAAGCAAACATGAGTACAAAGGTACTCAGCAAGTCTTACATCAGAACCTACTATACATGCTCATTCTCAAGAAGGTCGTGGAGTTATTGC
The DNA here is from genome assembly GCF_003073215.2 of Triticum urartu. Lineage (NCBI taxonomy): Eukaryota > Viridiplantae > Streptophyta > Magnoliopsida > Poales > Poaceae > Triticum > Triticum urartu. Next base: position 379,062,562 of record NC_053024.1, on the reverse strand, counting down.
AGCAAGCCAGCTTTGACTCTTGGCTAAGCTATCCTACGGACACCACTAGTCAAATAGTTTTCGCACACGAGTCCACTAATCACCAACACAATACTCCACCGGAGATCCTCCCTCGTCATCCTACGAGAGAGCCATCCTTGGTACTCACATTTATCTTGAGTCTTTTAGTAGTAACCATTAACTTGTCTATGAAGTGTATAGGCAACCAAGTAGTCCTTTACCGCGGACGTGGCTATTCGAATAGTTTTATACCCTACAGGGGTGTACTTCGTCACACATGTTTCCACCACTTAGCGTTTGCACACGACATGTGATCGGCAGACTTCAAGCGAAAGCCGACGTGGGTGTAGACCACGACCTGACTAACCGCACAAGTCTCTAGTCCAGGTTTATAGCCTATTCAGGTTCCATCCGCAAGGAAATCCGGCCGGGGTGTCCTCAACGGCCCCAAACGATGTGTACAGGGTCCCGAGACGCCAAACGGGCGCCCGGCATACCCGGCCATAGTGTATCTACCGCGTCATAGCCCACCCCTAGGGTCAGCGCTATGCACGGCCGCCAACACATAACCTACAAACACCAAAAACTAGTTGCAACTCCTGGACAGAGGACGAGAGGGGTCAGTAAGTCGAGCGAGGTCATATTTCAGGGCCCAATGTGTGGTAGTAGCTGAATCTTAAATCACACATACAGATCTCAGTTCTTATGGATGGCCTCAATGAAACAACCCACCATGTACTCCTACATGGCCTCTCATCGATACCTTTACCAAAACATGTTCAACACATCCCTCACGTTACCGACATAATCATTTCACTCTAGCCCATCACCTAGATGAACCAGACCTGACACAACTCTAAGCATAGAAGGCATAGCAAGGTAGGAAACACATACATCGCTCAATCAACTCCTACACATGCTAGTGGGTTTCATCTAGTTACGGTGGCAATGACAGGTCATGCAGAGGATAAGGGTTCAACTACCGTAGCACACGACAGTTTGAAACATTGTTGTCTTAATGCAGTAAATGAGAGCAGAGGAAAGAACATGGGATTGTATCGATATGATCAATGGGGCTGCTTGCCTGATGGAGTGGTAGTAGGGTACTGCCCTTGAGTTGGATACTCAGAGATATCCTCGGAGGAAGAACCTACCATGAAGGACACACAAAACATAATCAACACATGGCAATATGCAACAATATGATGCATGCTATGACATGGCAAAATGATGTGTCCTGCCTAATGCAATGTGAAACAAGTTGAAATGGGTTCATTTGAATCAAAGATGAATCAAAGATTCAAATTAAAGTTAAAGTTCTTATGCATAATAAGTGTACTAGCTTGTTTCACCTAAATGGATAGATTGAATTTTTCTGATCATTTTTCATATATAATTTGTTTGATTTGGAGCTATGGTTGATTTTCTATGATTTTTAGAAGTATAGGCTATTTTCTACAATTTCCTATATGAAAATAAATCCAGAAATTAAATAATTGTGTCAGCACTGTGTCACTGTGACATCAGCGAGTCAAAGGCGCCAGGGCCAGTCAAACCTGACTGGTGGGCCCCGTCTGTCAGTGTCTCAGCTAACTAACATAATTAAGTTAGTACTAACTAACTGTCAGCGGGGCCTGGGCCCACATGTCAGTGACCTAAACTAATTAAAATTAGTTAGCACTAATCCTAAACTAATTAACAGGCCAGCCCCACCTGTCATTGGCTTAGGGGGGAAGTCAACCTGTGTCAGCAGAGTCAACCTCGCCGGTCAGCGGGTCAAAGCCTGTCGGCGTTTAGCCACCGGCGAGGCCAGACGTGGCGGCGTGCTGCAGGATTTTCCCACAGGGCACCATTTGCTGCGCGGAGAGCAACTACGGGCAGCTGGTGCTCGCCCGCATCCAGCCGTGGTGATGGCTTGGCCGGGGAGTGGCCGGAGCATCGCCGGCGATGAGCTTGGCGGAGGCCGAAGCTCGGGTCAGCTCGTGCGCATGGCTGCAGTGGCCTAGGCGGCGTGGCGCTACCACCTACAGCATATATGCGATGCAGTGAGCATGCTGGACATGCCAGCGGGACCGCTAAGCGGCCGGAGCTACGTCGGTGACGAGCTTAGGCGGCGGTGCGTTCGGACAAAAGAGGCATGGAGGCTACAGAGCTCTAGCGACGAAACGGAGAGAAGGGGGAGGAGTAATAGCTCACTGGGAAGCCACAGAGACGATCAGCGTGCTCGGGGAAGGCTCGGTGCGGTCGGAACGGCAACGGCGATCTCGGGTGGCCTGAGGTTGAAGACGACGGCGGCGGGGACGATGCAGGGGCTCCGACGTCGTGCGGCTTGGCTAGTTGTCGTAGTCGACGACGGTGAACCATCCGGACACGGTGAGAGGGCGCGGGGACAGTGTTGGACGCGGCTGCGGCGAGCGGCGGCGACGGTGACGTCTCGGGCGACGTCGGGGAGGGCGAGAGAGAGAGGAGCCAGAGGGAAGAGCGAGTGTCTGCGAGGTCGGGGAGAGAGAGGGGGTTCGTCCCACATCAACAGCTCGACGAGGGGAGCAGCGAGGTGGCGGGCAGCTACGTGGCACGCATGCTGTGTTAGCCGTCGAGCAGCTGCTTGCCTGCCTGGCCAAGCCAAGCAGCTCGCTGGAGCGGTGGCTAGGATGGGCCGGCAGGTGGGCCTGCTGGGTGGGCGCCAGGTAAGCCTTTCTCTTTCTCTCTTTTCCTGTTTTGTTTTCTTTTTCTATTTTTCTGTAACTTAAGGGCTTTATTAAAATTACTTAGGCACTTACTAAAATCCTGAAAATAATTGTGGGCTCTGTTGTGATTATTCCTAACAGCCCTCACTTAAATCCAGAATTATATGGGCATTTAAAATATTTTATAGCATTTAAATGCCCAAATTCAAATACTTATGATTTAATTCAAAGAATCCAAAATGTCCTAGAAAAGGGTGCACCATTTTTGCCAGGGGTTTTAACCCAATCCAGAAATGATGAACATTTTGTGAAGGGCATTTTGGGTTCATTGAAAATAATTTTAGTAAACCCTAGTTGTTTCCAGGGGTGCTGGGGGTTTTGTCATCCCCATTTCAAGTTTCTGTAAAAGTAGACATGATGCAACACTCTAATGCATGAACCAGCTAGGGTGTGACAACTCACCCCCACTCAAAAGAATCTCGTCCCGAGATTTAGGATCCTCCGGGAAGAAGGTGGGGTACTCGAGTCGAAGATGATCGTCCCTTTCCCAAGTGGCTTCTTTCTCGGAATGGTGTGACCATTGAACCTTGAGAAACTTGATATTATGGCGTCGAGTGGTACGCTCGGCTTGATCAAGGATACGAACGGGATATTCCTGATATGAGAGGTTATCTTGTAGATCAAGCGTTTCGTGGTCCACTCCACGGATAGGATCCGCGAAGTAATGCCTGAGTTGAGAAACGTGGAAGACATCGTGAACTCTGGAAAGATGCGAAGGTAGTTCCAATTGGTAGGCAACTTCTCCTCGTTTGGCAAGAATGCGAAAGGGTCCAATGTAACGAGGAGCCAATTTGCCTTTGATACCGAAACGATGGGTTCCCTTTAACGGAGTAACCCGAAGGTAAGCCTTCTCGCCGACTTCGTAAGTCATGAGCTTATGTTTACGATCATATTGGCTCTTTTGACGAGATTGGGCTGTTTTCAATTTCTCACGAATAACGCGAACCTGCTCTTCTGCTTCCTGAATCATATCCGGGCCAAAAAGTTGTCTTTCCCCGGTTTCTGACCAGTTAAGAGGCGTTCGACATTTTCGTCCATAGAGAACTTCAAAAGGAGCTTTGCCCAAGCTAGCTTGATAACTATTGTTATAAGCAAACTCCACGAATGGAAGGCATTTCTCCCAACCCATTCCGAATGAGATGACAGAAGCTTGAAGCATATCTTCCAGAATTTGATAGACTCGCTCTACTTGACCACTTGATTGAGGATGGAAGGCGGTGCTAAAAGAGAGACGAGTTCCCATAGCATTTTGGAAACTTTCCCAAAATCGAGAGGTGAAGAGACTCCCATGGTCTGAGTTAATTTCCAATGGGACACCATGAAGAGACACTATTCGGGAGATGTATAAATCAGCTAGCTGGCTAGCGGTGATACTCTCACGAACAGGTAGGAAATGGGGTACTTTGGAAAGACGGTCGATCACAACGAAGATGGAATTATTCCCTCTCTTGGTCCTGGGAAACCCAGTAATGAAATCCATACTGATTTTATCCCATTTCCACTCAGGAATAGCTAAAGGTTGAAGGGTGCCAGTAGGCCGTCGGTGCTCTGCTTTAACATGACGACAGACATTGCAACTAGCAATGTATTGAGCAATTTCTCTCTTCATCCTAGTCCACCAAAACCTCTAGCGTGGGTCTTGATACATTTTAGTACTACCAGGATGAATGGTGAGAGGGGATTCATGAGCTTCCTTAAGAATCAACTGGCGTAGATGTTGTTTCTTGGGAACCACCAAGCGGTTCTCGAAGAAGACAACACCTCGCTCATCCATGGAAAAACATTTAGCAACTCCGCTAGCAAAGTTTTCCTTAATCCGGGATATGCCCTTATCACGCTTCTGGGCAGCTATGATTTGATCCGTAAGGTTAGGCTTCGCCACTAGGGTGGAAAGAAATCCTCGAGGAACAATGTGAAGATTAAGCTTACGAAATTCCTCATGGAGAAGTGGTTGACTTTGTTGTAACATCAGGTTGTTACAATAAGATTTACGACTTAGCGCATCAGCCATGACATTGGCTTTGCCCGGGCTATAAGTTATTCCTAAGTCGTAATCCGAGATCAACTCGACCCAATGTCATTGCCTGAGATTCAAATCCGGTTGGGTGAAGATATATTTCAAACTTTGGTGATCGGTGAAGATCTCGCAACGATTACTGTCGTGGAATTGTCACGGCAGATGTCCTTAGTGTCAGGACTTAGTCGCGAGACCAACGCATCTATGTGGTAGCTTGAGAGGGGTTGAGCGGGACGAGAGACACGATGTTTTACCCAGGTTCGGCCCCTCACGGTGGAGGTAAAAGCCTACATCTTGCTTCATTGATATTGATGATGATGATGATCAAGGTTACAAGAGTGCTCTATCTTGAGAGCTATTGTCTAAACCTAACTTGTCCAACTCGTGGAACTTGTGAATCTTGTCCCTTTTGGGGAGCCTTGCCCCTCCTTATATAATTTGAAGGGGCCGGCCTACATGTAGAGTCCTATTAGGATTAGGACTAGTCTATCTCTAATACAAACCGGATACAAGTCCAGGTCTTAGCTCCTTTATAAGATAAATGTTCCTCATGCCTTTCCTCTTAAACCGGCCCACTATTAACATGAACCGGCATGCTGGGCCTTGGGCCTTGTCATCCATCCGGAACACGCCCCGGGTCACCAATGAGTCTTCAGGCTCGTGAATCGTCATACCAGTGAACCGCCAGACACGTAAACCGCCAATCACGTCAACCGCCAATCCTCTGGCGTTTTACCAATGAAACGCCTACTCCAGCCGGGTTAACTTCCGGCCGGTTTATGCCGCGGGGTATATCCCCGACATTAGCCCCCAGTTTAGCTTGGATTTATTCATGGTAAACTTATGCTGCAAAATAAACACAAGAACAAATTTGACAGGTTATGCTCCGGGTTAAGAATTTTTGTAAACTGGTACCTGATCATCCTTAAGTCCTTGTTATTTCCTCCTTCTGGGAAATTCGGGTCAACAGACCAGCTTCATAATCAATTTGCCAACATTGGTTTGTCACCGAGAAATATTGTGAAGAATAAATCCTTTGACTCAGCTCCCAAAGCGCCGGTTTAAGAAATATGGGTCTTGAAATACTTATCTAATATTCAGCCGGTTTGAAGATGTAAAACTTGACGGTTTGATATTACCAAAATGGCCGGTTTATAAATATTGATGGCACCGGGTCATAATTGTTGTCAACACCGGGTTATGTAATTGATCTTCCTGATTTGCTCAAAACTAATAAAATGAAGATATTCCTCCTTTATATGCATAATACTTGTAGCCCTCAAGTCTTAAGAGGAGAACATAGTGATAACTTAAGACTTGCTCCAATAAGTGTTTCAACCTTGAAGAAATCCGTTTTGTTCATCTCAAAACTGAATACTCCATATATGTAGCCCCCAAGTGCCGGGTTGTCATGTTTGCAGCAACCTGGGACTTGTAATTGCTTGATGCTCATAAAAACTTCAACCAGTGTAGCCCCCAAGGGCCGGGTCATTATGCAATAATGAGCAGGGACTTTGTAAATATAATCTTGTAAACTTTGAACAGCAACGTGTAGCCCCCAAGGGCCGGCTTAGTAAGATAATACTGAACCAGGACTTGATATATATACTTTAATGAAAATAACATATTATAATGTAGCTTCCATCATAGGGCTTGAACCCACGTCCACAATTTGTGCTTTACCAATTAAGCAATGGATCCTTCAATATTTATGGATGAAAACTTGTGTACCTTGAATTGTTGACAGGAGCAATTGGTAGCCCCCAAGGGCCGGCTCATTATAATATGATGAGTCGGGTCTTCAATAAGACTAAAAATGACTTGGCATTAGCCCCCAAGTGTCATGATGCATGCTTGCAGCGACATGAGACTTGCATGTAATCTCGATTTGAATAATGTAGCCCCCAAGTGCCGGGTTGTAAGCCTGCAGCGACTCGGGACTATTCCTTCCATTGTAGAATAAATCATATCCTTTGATAAAATAATAACCATTTCACTAAAGCGACTTCGAAAACTCAATAATACCGGTTATTAATAACCAAAAAAATCCAGCCATGTTGGCTATTTAAGATAATATAATCCGGTATGAAAACCTTATTCATTCAATATCATAATGAAAATCCAGCCAAGATTGGCTATTTGAATAATACAACCCAATGATTTATAAGCGCATGATTCCAATGGCGCAATCCAAATATATATACTGGCGACTTATGGTCCAAAGCCAGGCCGGTTTAACAAACCTGTTTCTGCATACAACAAGTTTAAAGTGTCCTGGCGGTTTATCGCTGGACGAGTCATAATGCCCAACATATAACCCGGGTTTATAACCAAGGATGCACTTAAGAATAATCAAATATGAAATAGATCATACCTGTGGCATTGAATCACATTGTTGGTTTTACCAACTTTTTGTAGTAAAGGTAATAACCCCAATCTTGAGTATTGATAACTCCTTCCATATTGTGCCGGTTTATGATAAAATTGTGCCGGGTTGTGATAAACACCGTGTTACTCCATAAGAGGATGTTAACAACAAGGATCAAACCGGGCAAATAGTCTCCGGATTGACGTGAACTGTGTTCCGTCAATTGATTGGTTGAAAACTTTGTCAGTTTAAAAAAACGCAATAAAAAATAAAAAAGTATCTTGCAAAGAAAAGTGCGAAGCAAAAGCAAAGACAAAACCATTTGCAAAAAAGGTTTATTTGAGCTGATCAAATGGCGTTACCATGGCCGAACACGACCAAGCTCCCGTTAGGTGTAACTATGGTTCTAGTCAGCCAGGTCCCCAAATGAAACCGTGGCATTTATGCCGACCAAGTGGCATGGCAATGGTTCAGGTTCGACCAAGCCCCCAAGTGATTCTGTGGCCTTAGGCCGATCAAGAGGCATGACTGGTTCAGACGTGACCAAGTCCCCAAGTGATGTGGTGGCTCTCGCCTATCAAGAGGTATGGTATTGGTTCGGACACGACCAAACCTCCAAGTGATATAACATGATGCTTTTAAAAAGCGAACTCAAGGGGTAAACCGGAGGCCGCTTTAGAACAACTCCGTGTAACCACACATGATGTAAAAGAACAGAGACGCCGCTTTATGAAGCAGAAGCCCCCATGTGATCAATAATATATCAGGCCAGTAAGGCGGGATACCCATGTTTGAACTGCGCATCGTGGCAGCAGGTCCTCTTCGGCAATTTTTAATTTTTTGCAAGAGATAAATTCTTCTTGAACCGGGATCTTGAACCAGATATTGAGAGCTTCAAAGCTATGTGGGAGACATCTTTCCCTTAAACCGGATTTTAAACCGGAATCTTCATTTTCAGCCAGAAAATTTTCTGACGACCTTTAAACTCGAGTTTGCGAGAAGTTAATTCCTTTTTGAACCGGACATCGTTAAACCGGATTTGAGCGCTCCAGAGCTTTGCGGGAGAATAGATTTCCCTTGAACCGGACTGTAAACCAGATATTTGAGAGCTGCAGTCAGACTGACTTCCCTTGAGCCGGATTTTAAACCGGAATCCTTTCTGATGACCCGGATCTTCTTCATTGAGCCGGGATTTTGTAACCGTCATATACTTTATAAACTGGAAATTTTCTGACGGCCTTTAAACTTTCATCAATATAACAGTAGCCTCCAGGACTGGGTTATCTTTCCCTCCATCATCCTAGGGTTCTTAAACCGGCTGAAACTGGCAAGATTTGCTGAGTCATGTTATCGTAGCCCCCGAGTCTCAGAGGTGACTCAAGGAGTTGGCTTGAGACTCTCCATATTTGACCGTGATATAAACCGGCATAACTTGTATATCATTGGCGTTGATAGCACGATGTGAATTCATAGAAGATTGAGGTGACTGCGGCAGGTTGTAAATGATCCCATATGAGCCGTGTCAGCAACTTGGCCAATGGTTCCTTCCAATTGGCGATTTGAAGTTTAACCAAAATTGTAGTGGCGGCGACTTGTGCGCCTGCCCATTGAGCCATCCAGTGCAGACGGCGGCTGAATGATAATTTGCTTCCAATGTATTGAAAGAAAATCCGGGCTACCCAAGCAGTGACTTGCTCATACTCGATAAATAGCTCATGCAGACAGGTGCGGCCCGGTGTGTTGATGTAGACCAGGTCCGCAGAAGCGGCGGCTTTGTGCACGTCCATTGAACATCGATCAAACGCAATCCCCGCAAGTCGATGTAGACCGGGCCGCAAGGGCGGCGACTTGTGCACGTCCATTCAATGGGTAATACGTCATGGACTATCGCCGGGCGGAACATTATCAGCCCGTGTTCCATATCCATGGTATAAAACATATTTGTAATGAATAATGGTCCTGTGTATAAAAATACAAATCAAAGTAATTTGTTCTTTTGATAGAAAACAACATGTGCTAAATAAAATAGACTTTAGATGAATAGCACCTGGTTATGGTATGGCTCATCCACTGTCAACAGAAAAACCTCCCTTTTCACAACCAGCTCTCCGCGCATTAGTGCAGCAGCTTGCAGAGGTGGAGGCAGAACCGGTGTGGACGGGTCACGTGAGGGGCGAGGTGGCCTAACACAGAGGCCACAACAGAATTGAGGAAGAAGCTGGGGGCACCTTGCCGGTGACTCGGCAAAAGCGGCTCAAGGCCGGCAAAGACCGGTGACTCGATATGCAGCCCTTGACCCGGCGATAGATTCGGGCGGCTCGATAATGTGGCTCCCTGTAGCTGAGGCGATGGCGAGGCGCGGCCGGCTCCCGGATGTGACTCCCGACGGCTCAGAGTCGGACGGCGGTTCTCCATTGAGGCGCGGTGGCTCACGGCCAGCCCAACAAGGCCCATCTTGGCGGCTCATGGCGAGCGACGCGGGGCTGCCCGTTGGAGTAAAGCGGCGGGGCGGCTTAAAGCAGTAGGGCAGCTCCAGGCGGCAGGGCAAATCCATGGCGGCCCGGTGGCGATTCAGACAGAGGTGATCCGGCAGGGAGACGGCCCGTCAGAGCTGATGCTTGACCACCGCGGCTTCGATGCAGGGGAACGAACCGGCGGTATCCCTCGGGTAGGTGTGGTGGACGGGGTAGGAGGTGACCCGCGGGAGTCGCTGACTCGAAGCTGAAGCGGACTGCCGCGCCGACGAATCCCGTGGTCACAGGACGGAGGAGGCTGTGGTGATTTACCGCGGCGAATCTGGGTCACGGTTTTAGCACTTACCGCCGCCACCGCTGGGGGCCGGTCGGCCAGGCCGCCGAGGAGGCTGCAGCTTGGTGTGGATGCGGGTCGCGCGGTGGTGGTGCTAGACGGACCGACAGCTCTAGGGGATGCCTTCTCGGCTCATCCAGACCAATGAAGGAATCACAGGACCAGGCGGATGACGGCGGCAGCGGTTTACAGTACGTGGCGGAAACAGATTGCCTGAGCGATTTGGGATAGGCGTGGCTCCAAAGCGGTTTCGAGGGGAAGACGAGGTTAGCTACGGAGGCATGCAAAGCGCCGTATCCGTCGACCCAGCAAAAAAGGCAGACCTGCTTCGAGGCATGGCGGTTTAAACTGAAACGTAATGATTGCACCCGCTCGACGGCTGTCAATGGTGGTGGGCCCTCTCATGAAGACGCGACCAGGCGCCGGCGGTTTACGGCGGCAGCGATTCGTCACACTAACCAACAGCAGAAGCCACCTACGATAGTTTGTCCTTATGCATGTTTGATGATTGCAGCTATTGGATTTCGGTGATCCAACTTGAACCGAACGAAACCTTCGGGATCTTCGCTGTTAATCTTGCCAATCGACCGGAGACACTCCATTAATCCATAATTTCTGATTTTGATCAAAGTCGATGTAGATCCTTTCAAAACTGATTTTTCTTCCTTGGAAAATTTGCGAGCTTCTCGATCCCTGAGAGATCCCTCCAAGAACTCATCACCACCGTGCGTCAGCCCCACGGTGGGCGCCAACTGTCATGGAATTGTCACGGCAGATGTCCTTAGTGTCAGGACTTAGTCGCGAGACCAACGCATCTATGTGGTAGCTTGAGAGGGGTTGAGCGGGACGAGAGACACGCTGTTTTACCCAGGTTCGGCCCCTCAGGGTGGAGGTAAAAGCCTACATCCTGCTTCATTGATATTGATGATGATGATGATGATCACGGTTACAAGAGTGCTCTATCTTGAGAGCTATTGTCTAAACCTAACTTGTCCAACTCGTGGAACTTGTGAATCTTGTCCCTTTTGCGGAGCCTTGCCCCTCCTTATATAAGTTAATGGGTCCGGCCTACATGTAGAGTCCTATTAGATTAGGACTACTCTATCTCTAATACAAACCGGATACAAGTCCAGGTCTTAGCTCCTTTGTAAGATAAATGTTCCTCATGCCTTTCCTCTTAAACCGGCCCACTATTAACATGAACCGGCATGCTGGGCCTTGGGCCTTGTCATCCATCAGGAACACGCGCTGGTCACCAATGAGTCTTCAGGCTCGTGAATCGTCATACCAGTGAACCGCCAGACACGTAAACCGCCAATCACGTAAACCGCCAATCCTCTGGCGGTTTACCAATGAAACGCCTAGTCTGGCCGGGTTAACTTCCGGCCGGTTTATGCCGCGGGGTATATCCCTGACAATTACCGAGAAGGTCATGTCGCCAAGTTTTGAGTGCATGGACTACAGCTGCAAGCTCTAGATCATGTGTGGGATAGTTTTCCTCATGTGGGTGTAATTGCCGTGAGGCATAGGCAATTACCTCACGATCTTGCATGAGTATGCAACCTAGTCCTTGTCGTGAGGCGTCGCAATAGATAATAAAGTCCTTATAGAAATCTGGTGGTACCAGTATGGGAGCAGATGTCAGGCGTCTTTTCAGTTCCTGAAAGCTGAACTCGCATTGTGGGGTCCACTCGAACTTTTTATCTTTCTTGAGGAGTTCAGTTAGAGGTTTAGCAACCTTGGAGAAATTCTCGACGAAGCGGAGGCAGTAGCTCGCTAACCCAAGGAAGCTCCGAACTTGCTTGACCGTCTCAGGTGGAGTCCAATCAAGGACGGCTTGAACTCGCTCGGGATTGACAGCAATACCCTTACCAGAGATTACATGGCCTAGATAGGTCACTTCTAGCAACCAAAATTCACACTTGGAGAATTTGGCATAAAGGCGATGCTCTCGAAGTTTCGTTAATACCAGCCTTAGATGTTCGGCATGTTCCTCTTCATTCTTGGAGTAGATGAGTATGTCATCGAGGTATACTACGACGAATTTATCCAAATACTCCATGAAGACCGAGTTCATTAACCGAGAGAAGGTGGCTGGGGCATTGGTTAAACCGAAGGACATAATGGTGTACTCGTATTGGCCATAACGAGTAACAAAGGCCGTTTTGGGAATGTCCCCGTTTCTGATTTTTATTTGATGGTAGCCCAACCTCAAATTCATCTTGGAAAGGACTGAGGATCCAGCGAGCTGGTCATATAGATCGTTGATCCTGGGAAGCGGATACTTGTTCTTGATAGTGACCAAGTTGACAGGTCGGTAATCTACAACCATCCGATCCGTTCCATCCTTCTTCTTAACGAAGAGGACGGGGCAAGCCCAAGGAGAGGAACTAGGACAGATGAAACCCTTTTTCAAGGACTCATCCAGTTGGTTCTTAAGCTCGGCTAGTTCTAAGGGTGCCATCTTATAGGGTCTTCTAGAAATTGGAACGGTTCCTGGAACAAGGTCTATCACAAACTCGACATCCCTGTCAGGTGGAACACCTGGTAGTTCTTCTAGAAAGACATCCGGAAAGTCCCGGACTACCGGAATATGTTCAAGGTCTGGAAGGGGGTTGGCATTTAGGGAGTAAAGCTGGCGCTTGGCCACTCGAGTTAAGACATTGACTGTCTTGCCCGATGGGTGAGTAAGTTGAACGGTTCTAGTGGCACAATCAATCTTAGCATAATGAGCTGACATCCAGTCCATACCCAAGATGATTATGTCTGAGGACTTGAGAGCTATTAAAGATGCAAGGAAGACAAGTCTATCGACAAGAATTTCATTCCCATGGCTTACTCTAGAAGTTTGCCATCTAGAGCCAGGGGTTTGAATTTCCATGGTAGTGGGCATGTCACAGAATGTTGTGTTATGCAATCGAGCATAGCTCTCAGATATGAATGAATGAGATGCTCCAGTATCGAAAAGAACAGATGCCGGATGGCAATTAACAAGGAGCGTACCAAGGACGACGTTAGGATCCTCATGAGCCTCCTCGGCTGAGACATAGTTGACATGGCCACGTGCAGTGGTGACCGGCTTGGCGTAGAATGTCTTTCCCGCTGGCTTACCACGACCAACGGACTTTCCAGACTGATTGGGGTTGTTGTTCTGGGGACACTCTCGACTATAGTGACCCGGCTCTCCACCCTTGAAACATGTCACAACATTGGGGCGTGGAGAAGCATTAGCAGCGGGGCCACCATAGGGCTTGGACGGTGCAAACTGCTGGTTGGGACGAGGCGCCTCAAAGGATGGCCTCGGAATGAACCTGGGTGGCAGTGCCATGCTTGGAATCCAGACCCGGCGCTTCTGAGATCCAGAGCCGGATGAAGAGCCAAAATCACGAGAGTGCTTGCGTGAAGCGTCATACTCAGACTGGCCTGTCTCAGCACTGATGGCTTTATTGACCAACTTCTGAAAGGAGGTGCACTCGTGCAGACGAAGATCGCGGCGAAGCTCAAGGCTAAGTCCCTTGCGGAACCTTGCCTGCTTCTTAGCGTCGGTGGATACCTCTTCAGGAGCATATCGTGCCAGATTCCCAAATTCACGACTATATGCATCCACAGTCAGTCTTCCTTGGGTGAAATTGCAGAACTCTTCCGTCTTGCGATCTATGAGACCTTCCGGGATGTGATGCTCATGGAAAGCCTCACTGAATTCAGCCCAAGTAGTGATTTGGCCGACTGGGCGCATAGCTTCAAAGTTTTCCCACCAAAGGCTAGCAGGGCCTTTGAGGTGATAGGCAGCATAGGTAACCTTATCAGCTTCGGCTACGTTAGCAGAACGTAGCTTGTGTGTGATGCTGCGGAGCTAGTCATCCACATCGAGGGGCCCGACGGAATGATTGAACTTTGGTGGGTACAACTTGATGAAGTCATTGATTGACACCAAGTCATTTCACTGATGGCATGCAGTGTTCTGCTCAATCTGCTCCAGCAAGCGGTTAGTCTCACGCTTGTTTCTTTCCGCCTCCAGCATCACTTCGGCCAGAGAAGGCGGGTGAGGCAGATTTTCACCCCTAACTGCACTGGCTTCCCCCTGCTCTAGGGCAGCAGGATTGCTGCGGGTGTTGACCATCCTAGGAGAAAACAAGACAACGGTTTAGATAAGGATGGCACAAACTTAGCAAGGAAGTGCAGAATGTAATGGATAACATGGAATGCTAAGATGTTCATTGCACGACATGGTAATATAGAAACTGCCATATATATACCATTGGTCATACACACCGTACATAGTTTAGTACAAGCCCAGGCTAGAGTACAACTACGGTGAAAGACATTACATCTCATCGAAGGCATTCCAAGCTCCTATACACCTCCGGAGCGTGATACACACCAAGTCGTATCCCATGGTCACACAGGACTGTGGAGAATACAACTATTACAGTACTAGTGATACTACTACTAGCTCAGACGGCTCCGTAGTAATCCTCATAGAAGTTGCCACCAAGGCCTGGAAGTGGAACATGATCATCTGGGAACAGACGGTCCTGCGGAGCCTGCGGACCATAGGGACTCGAATGTGGCCTTGGTCCCACAGGTGGTGGCAGACGGGGACCACGAGGAGGGGTGATGCCACCTACATCGCGCCACTCCATACAATCTGGCAATCCAGAACGTACATGGTACAGATCCCTCATGTCCATGTATCCTGCCTGCACCGCAAGTGCAAACCAAGTCAAAGTGGCCCAATGATCAGAACGAGTGTGGAAAAGCTCCATACGCAAGGCCCGATTTTCGCGGTCCTTATCCTCGAGCATCTCGGCAGTGGTGCGGAGTAGTGACTCCTCATGTGTAGAGTCATAGTACAAGGCCTGATAGTACCCCTGTGCTCCAGGAAGTGAGGCTGGCATGTAACGGAAGTCGGTGTTCTGTAGCAAGGCAGTCCTGGCTCGAATGATAGTTCGGCTGCATCCTGCACAGACATCTCAATAGTGACCCCAAGTCCATAGGAACAGTGAAGGGACTCGGTGGCTCCAGGATAAGAGGGATATATCCTGATGGTACAGAGGTACTAGCTCTGGTTGAAGTCTCTGAACTACTCCTCGGCGGTATATTCCGGATACCACCGATAGCCTGACTCAACCATCACTCGAACCAACATGGCCGTGTGGCCGGGCACATCAAGGCACCGGGTCAGACGAACCACTTGGTTCTGCGAACGGGTGGCCATCTGAAAGCACAGAATAATGCAAAGGCATTAGAATTTTCTAGGGGAAATCGGACATCATAACGTCTGTAAATGCTCAGAAAAAGATTTGAGACATCCACAATTGCAATACCACTCAACAACATCATATCCAGGTTCTGATTCAACTGGCAACATACTAAAAGTAGTAGAAACTGTACTGAGGCTTGTAACAACAATCCTATAAGCTACTACGGATTAGTAACACGTGAACCTGATAGAAGAAGAGAGCCTAGTCATTTACCCATGTTGAATGAGAAGAGAATGACTCAGATCAGAGGGCATAAGCTAAAGGAGTAAAAGAGCCTTACGTTCCCTCCCACAATCAATTCCCCTACATATAACTAAAGCATTTCTAGACTCGACATCGACCAGTTTGGATCAACGAACCTACAGGCAGTCTGGCTCTGATGCCAATGCTGTCAGGACCCCGATTCCAAGTCACATCGATCTAGCCGGTAACACCTCATATCACATTGCGGCCTCACACACGGTATCCCCACGGGTGTCGCCTTACCATGGCCCGGGACCGTTTGCGCCTTTTGGCTCACGTATATGATAGTGTCGCTAGCATCCATATGACAGAGAACTCGGGCCGACATGGCTAGTTGTGAACCCAAAGCGGCACAGACCTATGGAGACAGGCATACATGAATCACATCGAGCATGTCGGTCATCAGCGTGTGAATCCGGGTTGTAGCACTGGGCTAACAGGACTCTGGGGAACCCGGGCTGTAGCTGGCTAGGCAGGACTCCGGAAGTCACCGCGTGACATTTCCCCGAAGGGACAGACATAGGAATGAAGTGAAACACATGCCGGCCAGTCAAGTGTCCTGAGCAGTAGTGCTGGGCTAGCAGGACTCTAGTGAACCGGGCTGTAGCGGACTACTATGGCTCAAGGAGCACTAGACTACATTTCCCCATAAGAGAGGCTGCCAAGGATAAAAAACTAGATTGTCGGATCCCACACATACCAAGCATTTCAATCATACACACAATATGCTCGATATGTGCAAATACAACATGGCATCACAACAAAACTCTATAACTCAAGTACTTTATTTAAAGGCTCCAGAGAGCCATACATAACATGTTCATACAGGTAGGGGTCACATGACCCGACACTCAAGTCATACAAGCATACAAGCACATGCAGAAGCAAATAGTCTGAGTACAGACACTAGAAAGCAAGAAGGCTTCTTGAAGCCTTTCTATCTACATAGGGCCCTCCATGGCCAGGATCACCACCTGGGTGGCAAGTCACTCATCGACGTCGAGATCTACATAAAACCCATCGGAGGGGGCGGTGTTGTCGTCTGAAACAGTAATTAAGAAAACATGAGTACAAAGGTACTCAGCAAGTCTTACATCAGAACCTACTATACATGCTCATTCTCAAGAAGGTCGTGGAGTTATTGCAGCAAGCCAGCTCTGACTCTTAGCTAAGCTATCCTACGGGACACCACTAGTCAAATAGTTTTCGCACACGAGTCCACTAATCACCAACACAATACTCCACCGGAGATCCTCCCTTGTCATCCTACGAGAGAGCCATCCTCGGTACTCACACTTATCTTGAGTCTTTTAGTAGTAACCATTAACTTGTCTATGAACTGTATAGGCAACCAAGTAGTCCTTTACCACGGACGCGGCTATTTGAATAGTTTTATACCCTGCAGGGGTGTACTTTGTCACACATGTTTCGACCACTTAGCGTCTGCACACGACATGTGCTCGGCAGACTTCAAGCAAAAGCCGACGTGGGTGTAGACCACGACCTGACTAACCGCACAAGTCTCTAGTCCAGGTTTATCTCCTATTCAGGTTCTATCCGCAAGGAAATCTGGCTAGGGTGTCCTCAACGGCCCCAAATAATGTGTACAGGGTCCCAAGACACCAAACGGGCGCCCGGCATACCCGGCCATAGTGTATCTACCGCGTCATAGCCCACCCCTAGGGTCAGCGCTACGCACGGCCGCCAACACATAACCTACAAACACCAGAAACTAGTTGCAACTCCTGGACAGAGGACGAGAGGGGTCAGTAAGTCGAGCGGGGTCATATTTCAGGGCCCAACGTGTGGTAGTATCTGAATCTTAATTCACGCATACAGATCTCAGTTCTTATGGACGGCCTCAATGAAACAACCCACCATGTACTCCTACATGGCCTCTCATCGATACCTTTACCAAAACATGTTCAACACATCCCTCACATTACCGACATAATCATTTCAGTCTAGCCCATCATCTAGATGAACCAGACCTGACACAACTCTAAGCATAGCAGGCATAGCAAGGTAGGAAACACATACATGGCTCAATCAACTCCTACACATGCTAGTGGTTTTCATCTAGTTACTGTGGCAATGACAGGTCATGCAGAGGATAAGGGTTCAACTACCGTAGCACACAGCAGTTTGAAACATTGTTGTCTTAATGCAGTAAATGAGAGCAGAGGTGAGAACATGGGATTGTATTGATATGATCAATGGGGTTGCTTGCCTGATGGAAAGGTAGTAGGGTACTGCCCTTCAGTTGGATACTCGGAGATATCCTCAAAGGCAGAACCTACCATGAAGGACACACAGAACATAATCAACACATGGCAATATGCAACAATATGATGCATGCTATGACATGGCAAAATGATGTGTCCTGCCTAATGCAATGTGAAACAAGTTGAAATGGGTTCATTTGAATCAAAGATTCAAATGAAAGTTAAAGTTCTTATGCATAATAAGTGTACTAGCTTGTTTCACCTAAACAGCAAGGTTAAACTGTTTTGTCATGCATGAAACTATTACAGATGGATAGATTGAATTTTTCTGATCATTTTTCATATATAATTTGTTTGATTTGGAGCTATGGTTGATTTTCTATGATTTTTAGAAGTTTAGGCTATTTTCTGCAATTTCCTATATGAAAATAAATCCAGAAATTAAATAATTGCATCAGCACTGTGTCATTGTGACGTCAGCGAGTCAAAGGCGCTAGGGCCAGTCAAACCTGACTGGTGGGCCCCGTCTGTCAGTGTCTCAGTTAACTAACAGAATTAAGTTAGTACTAACTAACATTCAGTGGGGCCTGGGCCCACATGTCAGTGACCTAAACTAATTAAAATTAGTTAGCACTAATCCTGAACTAATTAACAGGCCGGCCCTACCTGTCAGAGGCTCAGGGGGGAAGTCAACTTGTGTTAGCAGAGTCAACCTCGCCGGTCAGCGGGTCAAAGCCTGCTGGCGTTTATCCGCCGGTGAGGCCAGACGCGGCGGCGTGCTGCGGGATTTGCCCACAGAGCACCATTTGCTGCGCGGAGAGCAGCTACGGGCAGCTGGTGCTCGCCCGCATCCAGCCGTGGTGATGGCTTGGCCGGGGAGTGGCCGGAGCATCATCGGCAACGAGCTTGGCGGAGGCCGAAGCTTGGGTCAGCTCGTGCGCATGGCTGCAGTGGCCTAGGCGGCATGGCGCTAGCACCTACAGCATCTACGCGATGCAGTGAGCATGCTGGACGTGCCAGCGGGACCGCTAAGCGACCGGAGCTACGTCGGCGACGAGCTCAGGCGGCGGTGTGTCCGGACGAAAGAGGCACGGCGGCTACAGAGCTCTAGCGACGAAGCGGAGAGAAGGGGGAGGAGCAGTAGCTCACTGGGAAGCTGTAAGTGCATCTAGTGCCACCCCTAGTTGGTTTTGGAGTATTGAGGACAAACCTAGTTGAGGGACTAATGTGTTTGTGAGAATTGCAGGATAACACAGGTAGAAGTCCCTCATCGATTCGGTTTTACTACCAGAGATGACCCCTAAAAATGTATGAAGACATTGAAGTCAAAGGTGGTATATGAAGATATTCACATTGAAGACTATGACAAGAGAAGACACGATATGAAGCCTATGGAGCTCGAAGACTTAGATATTTCGTAGTTCCTTTTTCTTTTGTGTTGAGTCATAGGAACCACCGTACTGTTAAGTGGGGTTCAAGAGAACCAGTCAGAATGACTGAAGTGATGCCTAAACCAAAAACCTATGTCTTCGAGTGAAGACAATGAGAGCGAATCTTGTCCAGAGTCGGACAAGTCAGCTTTGCTTGTAGCCCAAGTAAAGTTGCCGTGTGAGTTTGAAATCTGACCGTTGGGACACGTGTCAGTTCCTTAGTGACCCAGGGTCATTTCGGACAAATCAGGTCGGGTTGCCAAGTGGCTATAAATAGCCCACCCCCTACAACCATAAACGGTTGGCTGCTCAGATTGAGAGTACGGCTTTTGTCGTTTGAGAGCAACCCACCTCGAAGCCTTTGAGAGAGAATTCCCTGCGAGGATAAAGCCCTAACCACCAGAGCCAGAGAGAATTGGGCATCACTTGAGTCTTCTTGTCTGTGTGATCTGAAGACTTATTACACTTGAGGACTGTGCATCCTCCAGACGGTTAGGCGTCGCGTTCAGAGCATCCAAGAGACATTGTGGATTGCCAGTGAACAAAGTCTGTGAAGGTTTGGGAGTCTACCTTGAAGACTTACCAGAGTGATTGGGCGAGGACTATGTGACCTTAGCTCAAGGAGAATACGGTGAGGACTTGGTGTCCTGAGCTGCGTGTTCAGGACTGGGTGTCCGGGACTGTGTGTCCTAAGGTTTAAATACCTAGCCGCTCCAACCAGACGTACAGTTGTCACAGCAACTGGAACTTGGTCCAGACACATCAGCTTTGCTTGTAGCCCAACGAGTCACTGGTTTGAAATCTGACCGTTACACGTGTCACCATTGTGAAGTCATTGCATCAGGTCTGTTCAAGTCTATGTCTTACAACCATAAACGGTTGAGATTGAGAGTCTGTTTGGCTTCAACCCACCTAGCCTGAATTCCTTATTAACCACTACAGCTATTTGTCACTGTCTTTCACTCTGTTGATCTTGAAGACTTGCCTAGTGTAGTCTAACTTCCGCTGCATAGTAATAGGCATATCTCTACTGTTTGTCTTCATAACTTCCAGTCTGTGAAGGTTTGGGAGTCTACCTTGAAGACTTACCAGAGTGATTGGGCGAGGACTATGTGACCTTAGCTCAAGGAGAATACGGTGAGGACTTGGTGTCCTGAGCTGCGTGTTCAGGACTGGGTGTCCGGGACTGTGTGTCCTAAGGTTTAAATACCTAGCCGCTCCAACCAGACGTACAGTTGTCACAGCAACTGGAACTGGTCCAACACATCATTGTCTTCAACGAGTCACTGGTTTCATCTTCAACTTCCTTTTACTTACTGATCACTCATTGTGAAGTCATTGCATGTCTGTTCTATCTTTTGTCTTCACAACGTGAGTGTATGATCTGTTTGGCTTCATAATCTCTTCCTACCTGATCCTTATTACACTACAGCTATTTGTCACTGTGCTTTCACTCTGTTGATACTTGACCATGGCTTGCCTAGTGTAGTCTAACTTCCGCTGCATAGTAATAGGCATATCTCTACTGTTTGTCTTCATAACTTCCACGTTTTGAAGACTTTCATAAAAATCGCCTATTCACCCCCCCCCCTCTAGTCGATATAACGCACTTTCAATTGGTATCAGAGCAAGGTGCTCCCTTGTTCTGTGTGATTCGGTTTAACCACCTAGAGTTTTAGCTATGTCGACTGCAGGGATAATTAAAGTCTCCGCTGCGTGCCCCGTCTTCGATGGAACTGAATATCCCTACTGGAAGAATAAGATGCGCATGCATCTTGAAGCCATTGACGTCGACCTATGGTATGTCGTCGAGAATGGCGTTCCCAAGGCTGGAGAAGGTGTCACTGCTGCTGATGTCAAGAAATTCGTTCAACTGGACTCCACTGCCAAGAACATCATCTGTGGTCATCTGACCAAAGGACAATATGGCCGTGTGAGTGCTTTGAAGACATCCAAGCTGGTCTGGGACTGGCTCTCCAAGGTCAATGAAGGCATCTCAACCCAGAGAGATCAAAGAATCAGTGTCCTTCGCAACCTCTTCAACCGCTTCAAGCGAAATGACAATGAGAATGTCCAGCACACATTTGACCGACTCACTAACATCACAAATGAGCTTCAAGCCCTCGGCGCCACTGAGATTACCAAACACGAAGTCGTCAAGACGCCGCTGAGATCACTTGATAGTTTGTTTGACATCCTGGCCCTGATGATCCAAGAACGTCCTGATTTCAAGACACTCGATCCGTCTGACATACTTGAGAGGCCCAACACACATGAGTTTCAGCTTTCGGAGAAAAGAGATATCTACGGTCCAAACTATGGGCGAACTCGTGCCTTGAAGGCAAAAGCTGTCTCCTCATCTTAAGAAGAATCTGATAGCAGTTCTGATGATACTAAAGACATTGGAAGGGAACTTGCTATGCTTGTCAAGAAGTTCCAAAAATTCACGAAGAAAAAAGGTTTCAGAAAGTCTTCCCGATCAAGTTCAAGGAATGATGAAGCTCCTGCTCATGACTACAAGAAGAAAACATGTCACAAGTGCAAGAAACTTGGCCACTTCATCTCTGAGTGTCCACAGTGGGACAATGAGAACAAAAAGAAGAAGAAGAGCAAGGAATATGACTCTGACGACAAGAAGAAGAAGAAGAAGAAATACTCAAAGTCTTCTTCCAAGTCTTCCTCAAAGTCTTCATCATACAAGAAGAGCTCATCTGGCAAGGCACATGTGTTTGTTGGCAAGGAAATGGATTCAGAGGAGGAGTCTGCTTCTGAGGAGGCGGAGGTGGAGTCTGAAGAGGAATCCGACTCAGGCGTCGCAAGTCTGGCTACAGCATACGTTGCCAAGTCCATCTTCAACACTGAAGACAATGACTTCATCACCGACACCGATGCAAATGACAAGGACTACTCCGCTTCTACCTACTGCTTCATGGCACGTGGTGCCAAGGTAAACACACGCACTACTCACTATCAAACATCTAGTGACGATGACTCTGATTGTGTTTCAAAACCTAGCTACAAAACACTTGCTAAAATTGCAACTGAACAACAGAAAGCTATGGAACATATTCAAAAACTGTTAGACAGAAGATCTGTTGGGCGCTGAAATGACTCGATCTGAATCCTTAATTGAAGACATAAAAAATCTTCACGTTAAGTATCAGGAACTTGAAAATCGTCATGAAACTCTCTCAACAACTCATGAAAAGCTTTCCTATGATTATCTTCAAAGGAAGCAAGATCTTGAGAAATTGAGAGCGGTTCATGAAGATCTTCAAACGGAAAACGAGTCACTTCGCGCCAAACAGATCAATCCCGCTCAAGAAGGATTTGAACCACCATGTCTTAAATGCATTGAGCGTGATAATGCTACTTCTGTTGTTGAATGTTCTACTGCTACTGCTGTTGCAATATCTTCAACTGTTGATGCGATAACTAACCCCTCTGTTGAGGATACCACCGCTATTGCTGATGAGAATGCTAGGTTGAAGACATTGCTTGAAACAGGGATGTACAAAAGCCTTAAAGGGCATCAGACGCTATGTGATGTCCTGAAAAAGCAGATTCTGAACCGAAACCCTAGGAAAGAGGGTGTAGGGTTCGTAAGGAAAATGAATGCAGATGGATCTTACTGGAAACCTGAGCAGTACCCCAAAACCATGTGGGTTGCTGCAAAGGAACCTTCAGCAGATCCATCCAATCTAACTGGCTTCACTTGTGCTAACCCCATTATCATTGATGAATCCTTTGATGCAAACTATATACTGTTTAAGAATCAGAATGGTGAAGTGTTTGCCAGGTACATTGGTACTAACTGCAGGAATGGACCGCCTATGAAGAAGATCTGGGTTCCGAAAAGGTGTCTGGAAAATCTTCCTGTGAATGTCTTCATGACACCTCACTTGAAGAAGACAAACCTCAGACCAAAGGCTTCATACGGTCCAAAGGCTTCATACAAACATAGGACTCACCTGAGTCGCACTAACGCAAATGTTTTGCAGGGAAACCATACTCAGGCATATGAATATGAGAGCGGTTCATCAAACCGCCATGTTCATAAGACTAAGAACTATTCTGCTTATTCTTATGAGTACTATTGTCCACCTGCAAGACTGTTTGCTAAGGCTTCAAAGCCATAATTCTCAGATGCTGCACTTAGACTTATTGCTTCTAAGCCACCCTTGAAGATGTGGGTGTTTAAGAAGGCTTAACTCTCTTTTGCAGGGAAAGGTCTCCAGCAGAAAACCAAAATCGTCTGACGCTATTGTTGGGGACCTTAAACATCTTGTAGGGCGCAAGATCAAATGCCCAAATGGTCTTACTATGTACTTCATACCTAAATCGCTTGCTACTCTCCCTATTAGTCCTAACCTAGATCTAAGCTTTCATAACCCACTGGTTTGTCAAATGTTTTTGCTTCACAATGCTCTTGGTGAAGCCTATCCCCCTAGCTGCACTGTAGGGTACGACACCAGCGTCTTCAGAATGGATTATTGACAGTGGGTGTACAAATCACATGACTGGCAAAAGAAGTCTTCTTATGGACTCAACCTTACGTCCATCCAACAAGAGCCACATCACATTTGCTGACACTGGTAAAAGTAAGGTATTGGGTCTAGGTAGAGTTGCAATCTCAAGGGATCAACACATGGATAAAGTCATGCTTGTTGAATCCCTTGGCTTCAACTTAATGTCTGTCTCAATGCTTTGCGATTTGAACTTGATCGTAATGTTTGGAAAATATCGTTGCCTTGTACTAATGGAATCTGACAAGTCTCTAGTGTTTGAAGGGTATCGAAAAGATGATTTGTACGTGGTAGATTTCTCAGCAGGGCCACAGCTTGCAGTATGTCTTCTAGCAAAGGCTTCAGAATGCTGGCTATGGCATCGGAGGCTTGGACATGCTGGCACGAGGAACCTCCACACCCTTGCGAAGAAGAAGCATGTCATAGGCATCGAGGGCGTCAAGTTCAAGAAAGACCACTTATGCGGTGCCTGTGAAGCAGGGAAGATGACGAGGGCCAAACATCCCTCAAAGACAATCATGACTACTACTCAACCCTTCGAACTGCTTCACATGGATCTTTTCGGCCCCACTCATTACTCAACTCTAACTACTACTGCTTGCCTCTATGGCTTCATTATTGTTGATGATTATTCTAGATATACTTGGGTGCACATAATCCTTTACAAGACTGAAGTGCAGGATGTCTTCAGACGCTTCGCCAATCGAGCTATGAACAATTTTGGCGCCAAGATAAAGCACATCAGAAGTGACAATGGCACTGAATTCAAGAACACTGGCCTTGATACATATGTTGATACCTTGGGCATCACACATGAATTCTCTACCCCGTACACGCCACAGCAGAATGGCATCGTCGAACGCAAGAACAGAACACTAATTGAGATGGCCAGAACGATGCTAGATGATTACAAGACCCCAAGAAAATTTTGGCCCGAAGCCATTGTTACTGCATGTCATACAATCAATCGTGTTTATCTTCACAAGCTACTGAAGAAGCCAAATGTCAGTTACTTCAGAGTATTTGGCGCAAGGTGCTGGATCAAAGACCCACATCACACCTCAAAATTTGCACCAAAAGCACATGAGGGTTTTATGCTTGGATATGGAAAGGATTCGCACTCCTACAGAGTCTTCAATCTCTTTCATTACAAAGTGGTTGAAACAATGGATGTGCGGTTCGATGAGACCAACGGTTCACAAAGAGAGCAGCTGCCAAATGTGCTAGATGAAGTTCCATCCAGTGAATCAATCAAGCTAATGGGAACTGGAGAAATTATACCTTCTGAAGCTCATCCTAAAGAAGAACTTATCATTTCAGCACCTGATCAACATGAAGACAATGCTCAGCTGAAGACATTCCTTCCAACAACGACAATGAACAGCAAGAGCAAAGTCTTCGCCCTGTACATCCTCGCGTTGCCAATGAAGTGCAGATTGAAAGAATAATTGATAGCATCAATGCAACTGGTCCACTCACTCGTTCAAGGGCAACTCAGCTAGCAAATTTCTGTGGGCACTTCACGTTCGTCTCAATATCAGAACCCAATAAAGTTGAAGAAGCCTTCATGGAACCTGAATGGATTCAAGCTATGCAAGAAGAGCTTCAACAGTTTGAGCTGAATAATGTATGGGAACTGGTTAAGCGTCCTGATCCACGGAAGCACAATATAATAGGCACCAAATGGATATACCGCAACAAGCAAGATGATCATGGTCACGTTTTCAGAAACAAAGCTCGTCTTGTTGCTCAAGGATATACTCAAGTGGAAGGCATTGACTTCGATGAAACATTTGCTCCTATGGCTAGGCTTGAAGCCATACGCATACTGCTGGCCTATGCAAATCATCATAACATACTTCTATATCAAATGGATGTGAAGAGTGCCTTTCTCAATGGCAAGATTGAAGAAGAAGTGTATGTTGCACAACCGCCTGGCTTTGAAAATCCAAAACATCCTGACATGGTATACAAGCTCAACAAGGCACTGTATGGCCTCAAACAAGCCCCTAGGGCCTGGTATGACACACTCAAATACTTCCTGAAGAGCAAAGGCTTCATACTTGGTTCCCTAGATCCCACTCTTTTCACGAAGACATATGATGGTGAACTGTTTGTGTGCCAAATATATGTGGATGACATTATCTTCGGCTGCACCAATCAGAAGTACAGTGAAGAGTTTGGATATATGATGCAAGAGCAATATCAGATGTCCATGATGGGGGAGCTGAAGTTCTTCCTTGGTCTTCAAATAAAACAACAACGCAATGGCATCTTCATATCTCAAGAGAAGTATCTCAAAGATTGCCTGAAGAAGTTTGGTATGCAAGACTGCAAAGGCTTCACAACACCAAGGCCAGCCAAACATCATCTGGGTCCTGACGACAATGGTAAAGAGTTCGATCAAAAGGTATACCCCTCCATGATTGGTTCTTTACTTTATCTATGTGCATCTAGGCCAGATATTATGCTTAGTGTTTGCATGTGTGCTCGATTTCAAGCGGCACCAAAGGAGTCGCATCACTTAGCTGTGAAGCGAATTCTTCGATATTTGGCTCACACCCCAACTCTAGGATTATGGTATCCAAAGGGCTCAGAGTTTGATTTGGTTGGATTCTCGGATGCTGATTATGCTGGTGACAAAGTTGATCGCAAGTCTACATCAGGCACATGTCACTTTCTGGGACGATCACTTGTATGTTGGTCTTCAAAGAAGCAGAACTGTGTATCTCTCTCCACTGCTGAATCTGAATACATTGCTGCTGGATCTTGCTGCGCTCAGCTTCTGTGGATGAAGAAAACACTCAAGGACTATGGCATTCATTTGAAGCAAGTGCCACTTTACTGCGACAACGAAAGCGCCATCAAGATTGCCAACAACCCAGTTCGGCACTCAAAGACAAAGCACATTGAAATTCGTCATCACTTTCTCAGAGATCAAGTTGTGAAGGAAGACATTGATATCATACACGTCAACACTGAAGAGCAATTGGCAGATATCTTCACCAAGCCCTTGGATGAGAAGAGGTTTTGCAAGTTACGGTGTGAGCTAAATATCTTGGAATCCTCAAATGTCCTGTGATCAGGCACACATCCTAACCCTTATGCATATTGATGACTTAGATGTGCAACACACAAAGTGAAGTATATCTTCAATCAATGAAGACATACATTCTAAGTGTGAATACATTAATGTGGAATTTGACTTCGGAGCGCCACGATAATTGTGCGCCGTGTCTGGGTCTAATGCTTCCTATACAGTGGGTAACGCCACCACCAAACATTCTATTTTGAAGTGTTTCTCTCATGGCGTTACCTTGCAATGTCTTCACATTTGGTTTGGCTTCGAACTCAACATATTTTCATGATATCTTCACTATGTTGATTATAGATATATATATATATATATATATATATGCTAGTGTTCTGTCCTCTACAGCATTCACTTATAGCTATGTCTTCGTGTTGAATCTTTTGAACTAAGTGAATGTGATCGGACCCCAACTTCTCTATGCTTTGTATCTCAAACTCTATCTCTCCAAGTCATATGCATTCTATTGAAACTGTCGAATGTCTGGTCTGCGTCCATGCCAGCAGAAGATATAGAGACAACCATTAAGTCCGTTTTCAATGCTCATTCCTCCACATGAAATCCGGAGAAGTAGGAACGACCACCCGACAATCCAGGCGTGCGTGGGATGTGGAACAAACCCCAAACTTCCGCAAACTGGCCACATGTTCCTCAGATGTGAATCGCCAGGGGCACCTGTGTAATAGCACAGTGCCGCCCCTGTGCCTATAAATACACACTCACAGCGGTAATTACTCTCCTTCCACCCTCGCACGAACCCTAGCGCCACCGCTAGCTCTCGACGACGCCGGCGACGAAGCGCTTCGCTGCCGCAACCTCTCCGACGTCGTCTTCACGCCGACCGCGGACATCGTCCTCTCCGCCGTTGCCGTAGGTCTCCTCCGTCGCCAAGTTAGGGCACGGAAGAGTGAACTGCTCGGCCTCATCTCCCACTCCATCTAGCAGTTCTCAGTGTGGTAAATAAAACTCCCTTTTTACAGCACCGTTGATCCTATTGATCTGTCACTTTCTACCACAAGCAGTTTCTGTTCACACAAGCTAGATCTCTCTCAAACTGCATCTCATAACATGCCTAGTATATTCACTTGTGCTTCACAAAGTAGTTAGATTCCTCACTTGTACTGATCTGTGGATTCGTACAAATCTGGAACCAACTTCTTATCTATGAGTGAATGTCTTCGCACGATGAGGTCAATGTCTTCTAAACTGATTTATCTTCAAAATCTTCTGAGAATGCATATGACCTCTTCCCCTTCCCTCGCACCTTAATGCTGTCACAGGTACATGTCCGTGGGAGAATCCTTTGGTTCTCATAGTCTGCATTCATTTGCAGAATTCTTACAGCATCACATAAATTCTCCTGAAGCCAGTTCATGTTGGTCCAGCAAGAGAAAGCCTTTGAAGCCTTTGAACGTCTTGAAGCCTTTCAAGTTAAAGTTTATGGCTTCAGAGAAAGCAGCAAGGAAGGGGGCAGACAACGTCATGGCGGAACATCCAAAGATCTGCCTGATGAACTAGCAGAAATGTATAAGACAGATCCTGAAGAGGATTATGGTCAGCGCAAGACCCGAATCCAATGGATTCGACGCTATTGGGCAGAACAATGGTTCAAATACCGCTTCACAACCCAAGAGTATGCTGAGAAAAGTGCCATCAAAAGACCGTGGGGAGACATCTTATACAAGAATCTTGTACCCAAGTCCAGAGATGAAGCTATTGCCCAAAGCTTCTATCCATGCATGGTCCGTGGGCCACAGCCTGATGATGCACATCCGTCGTCACTACTCTGGTGTCGTGACGACAATCTGTTCAAGCGCAACTTCCAGTTTGCCCAAAACTCAGCGAAGCAGAACAAGAAGAAATTTGGGTTAGACTTCAACCCTAGTCCCTCAGCACCAAGGGCAGATGGCACACGAGAAGCAGAACCCAATGTCATCAGTCCGTATGCCAACCTTGAAGACCTCATCACCTACATTTTGGTTCAAGGGACTGCAGTGAATGAGCCTGCAGCTGACACTGAGTCTGATGACGCGCCTGCAGTGCCGAAGCCAAAGCAGTTGAAGAAGCCAAAAGCTTCAAAGCCGGCCCCTTCACCAAAAATCTCAAAGGCGGAGCCAGTGGCGACTGCACCTCCTGAAGACAGTGTGCAGTCTGAAGACTTATCACGTGTCTCAAGGCACCAGAAGGCCAAGATGCCTCTGTCTCACACTGGCAAAGAGCTCACAGCTGCTGCCATCCTGCGCAATGAAGCCATTGATCTGTCAAATGATGAAGATCTTGCAGATGACGCTCTTGAGCAGCTCATCAAGAGCAAAGAAGAAGCAGAAATCTTCAATAATCTGCCTCTCTTTGATGTCACCATCATCCACAGCTTCATTGACGAGTGGTTTGACACGCCAAACATCAGCTTTGAAGATCTGCAGCTACCTATTGGCCTTAGTGTTGCCTTCCAAGGCGCCATTACTTCAGAACTTGCTATTGCCCAGCGCATAGTTGAACTGAAGCAGAAAATTGACTATGAAAAGGCTCAGTTCAAGAAGCATATGGCCAAGCTCAGCATGCAAGAAGTGAAGAACTTCAAGACAATGATGCATGAGCTCAAGGAAGCCTTTGTGAAGAAGCGTGCAGAAGCTCAGGGCTCGCGTGAGTGCATGAAGACTCTGGCTGACAGATGTGTGAAAGCCTATAATGAGGCTGAGAAGCGCAAGGCACTTGGGCGTCCTGGCATCGACCCCGGATGGCCGCAAAGAAGAAGAAGAAGCCTTCTACGGCTGAATATGAAGCACCAAGGCAAGAAGCAGTTCCGATTGTCTTCCCAACAAGAATGACTGGCTCGAAGCCAAAGAGCCGGTCAACAGCTTCAGAGCTCAAGCAGACAAGAACTGCTGAGGCTGAAGCCAGAAAGAGGAAAAGCTCTGAAGCCTCTCCTACTGCCCCCAGCAAGAAAAAGAGAAAGACCAAGAAAGCTCGGGCTGCTCCCACAGAGCCCTTGATAGTTGAACCCATTTCTATGGTTCACCCTGACGCAGAACGTCAACTGACGGTTTATGAGCCTGCTTCCACAGAGGCTCCTGAAGCTGAAGACACTCCAGCAGCTGATCCCATCGCTGCTGAAGACATTGGTCATCGTGACAATGTAGAAGATGATGCAGCCCTTCCTCAGTTAGAACACAGCGAACTCATCAGCGTTGGTCGTCCACTGACGCCAATTGCACAGGATGCTTCATGGGCGGATCGCCCTCAAGAGGAAGAAGACTATGAGGCCCAGCCCACTCCAACCCCACAGGCGTCGTCTGCGTTCCGCAGGCTTCGCAAAGGTCCAAGGCCTCAAGTCTATGCTGAAGACATTCCGGCTGCATCAGCCGCAGAAGAAGTACTACAAGATCCCACTCCCCTGTTCCACCAAGAAGCAGTTCTCCAGGAGAACGTGCTTGTGACCGACCCTCCAGCTAGTCAAGCGGAGGGTGAAAATCTTGAGGCTGCCACAACCAACAACGAAGCTAATGTGGAGCCCTCCCCAGCAAAAGCTTCAGAAGACAGTGAAGCCACTGAACCCACCACTTCTGTTCCTGAGTCTGCTGCCGGTCCCCAATTCAACTATCATGTTGAGCACAGGCCTCAGGTCCAGAAGCCAATTCCAAGACTACCAAGGTTTCCAGGTCCTGCATCAGCACCTGGCTCCTTCAACATCAATGGCTTCAGGGCAGACAACACGTTCTTCAATAGCTCCAGGAACCCCTACTCAAGGGAACGGATATCATCTG
The DNA here is from genome assembly GCF_003073215.2 of Triticum urartu. Lineage (NCBI taxonomy): Eukaryota > Viridiplantae > Streptophyta > Magnoliopsida > Poales > Poaceae > Triticum > Triticum urartu. The sequence continues at coordinate 379,032,079 of NC_053024.1, read as the reverse complement.
ATCGGTTCTGGAGCTATCCTCAGCGAAGCTATTACTCTTGCATTCTTTACAACCAAGGTCGCATCTTCCCACACAAGCGCCTTGACATTGAAGCTATAGCTGGTCTGCCCTGTCTAGAAGAAGCGTTGGATTGCTTCAAGCAAGTGGGTCTGCTGCAGTTTGTCACTGATGAAGAGCATTGGAATGAAGAGCTGCTGCTACAATTCTATGCCACCCTTCACATCAAAGGATACAGCAGAGATCCGAAGACTTGGATCCTGGAGTGGATGACTGGCAACGTCCATCATGAAGCCAATGCATTTGACATCATTGAGCTCACTAGCTTGCCCACTCCTGGCGATCTTTTCGAGTAAGGCTGTCAACTGCATGCTGAAGCTATTGAGAGCATCTTTCAGCGGCCAGAACCTAATATGAGCCAAATGCTCAGCATGATGAAGCCATTGCCTCAAGATGTTGTGTATCCCACAGAGCTCTTCGTTGAAGACCTTGAGTACCTGCCCAGAACCATCTATCACATCATCAGGCGGACTCTCTGGCCTATCAAAGGGCACTCTCCAAATGCCAAGCTTCAGGGTGCAATGAAGACATTGGTCTTCTATATACTTAATGGCAAATGCTTCAATGCACAGGACTTCTTCATACGCCAACTTGCTGCATTAGACATGGATCTGTTTGGTTTGAAGTTCTACGCCCCTTGGGTCATGCGGCTGATCAAGCTACACTCCGCCATCTCGTATCAGCCTTCAGCCTGCAACCATCGGATCTTCTTGCCTGACGTGGACATGTCTACTGAAGCCATATATTCTGAGCCTGCCAAGCAACCTCTAAGTCTTCAGAATGCAGAACATCAGAGTTTTACTCAGAATGTTGAAGGCGTTGAAGCAGTTTCTCGGGTGTATCCTTTGGCTGGCACTACACGTGCACCACACCCTGCTTCAACTAAAGCCACTGACAGTGCCACTGCTTCAAGACCCAAGAAGCGCACTCGTGTTCTCAACGACCGAGAGCTTCTTGTGGCCCTACATCAGAAACAAGATAGGCATCATGACTGGCTGGAGCGTCAGATGAAAAGCCTCTTGGTGGCTGTTAATCGCACTCGAAATCTTGCCACCAAGAACACTTTCGTTGCCCATGAAACCTGTCGCCGCACATGGAAAGGGCTAACGATGATGCTTTCTGAAGCTGATCTTCAAGAGGATGGCTTCACTAAGAGATTCAAGTTTGACTCCACACCTCCTCGAAGGGCTGTGCTGCTAGGAACTCCATCCCTTGAAGACTCTGAGTTCTCTTCCTCCGCTGCCACAGTCACTGCCAGAATTATTGAGGAAGAAGACGATGCTACTTCACCACCACCTGCTTCAGCACCTCCAAGCTCTTCTGCACCGCCAAACAACATCAACAACCCTGCTACTTCACCTACTCCTCATGGGAACGAGTAGAGGCTCTATGTCTTCGAACCTTTTTGGTCCTTACTGACAAAAGGGGGAGAAGCATATGAGATTGATAGTCTTCAAGCGGGTTCATATGGGCGGGTGCCTTATAATTTGCTTCGTGCTTACAACTCTCATTTTTTTTGCTACCTTTGGTTCTTATGAGTTGTAACACTTAAACTAGATGGTAGTCTGCTACTTATTTGCCACCTTGTTTTGCGAAGATAAATTCCGCATGTGCGACGATAAATTCCGCACTTAGCTCATTCTGCAGATGTCCATTTTCCATTATGCATGTCATTATCTTCATATACTTTCACATGCATAGTGGATTGTCATCATAAGCTGAAGTGGATCTCCACAAGTACAACCTGCCATGTGCATTTGCATTCCAAAAGCAAATTAACTTATATGCACATCTTCAGGGGGAGCCCTTGCAACTTATGAAGACAATTCCTTATCCTTTACAATTTCACAGATTATATTCCCCGTTGAAAACTTCAACTAGTTTGTCATCAATCACCAAAAAGGGGGAGATTGTAAGTGCATCTAGTGCCACCCCTAGTTGGTTTTGAAGTATTGACGACAAACCTAGTTGAGGGACTAATGTGTTTGTGAGAATTGCAGGATAACACAGGTAGAAGTCCCTCATCGATTCGGTTTTACTACCAGAGATGACCCCTAAAAATGTATGAAGACATTGAAGTCAAAGGTGGTATATGAAGATATTCACATTGAAGACTATGACAAGAGAAGACACGATACGAAGCCTATGGAGCTCAAAGACTAAGATCTTTCATAGTTCCTTTTTCTTTTGTGTTGAGTCATAGGAACCACCGTACTGTTAAGTGGGGTCCAAGAGAACTAGTCAGAATGACTGAAGTGATGCCTAAACCAAAAACCTATGTCTTCGAGTGAAGACAATGAGAGCGAATCTTGTCCAGAGTCGGACAAGTCAGCTTTGCTTGTAGCCCAAGTAAAGTTGCCGTGTGAGTTTGAAATCTGACCGTTGGGACACGTGTCAGTTCCTTAGTGACCCAGGGTCATTTCGGACAAATCAGGTCGGGTTGCCAAGTGGCTATAAATAGCCCACCCCCTACAACCATAAACGGTTGGCTGCTCAAATTGAGAGTACGGCTTTTGTCGTTTGAGAGCAACCCACCTCGAAGCCTTTGAGAGAGAATTCCCTGCGAGGATAAAGCCCTAACCACCAGAGCCAGAGAGAATTGGGCATCACTTAAGTCTTCTTGTCTGTGTGATCTGAAGACTTATTACACTTGAGGACTGTGCATCCTCCAGACGGTTAGGCGTCGCGTTCAGAGCATCCAAGAGACATTGTGGATTGCCAGTGAACAAAGTCTGTGAAGGTTTGGGAGTCTACCTTGAAGACTTACCAGAGTGATTGGGCGAGGACTATGTGACCTTAGCTCAAGGAGAATACGGTGAGGACTTGGTGTCCTGAGCTGCGTGTTCAGGACTGGGTGTCCGGGACTGTGTGTCCTAAGGTTTAAATACCTAGCCGCTCCAACCAGACGTACAGTTGTCACAGCAACTGGAACTGGTCCAACACATCATTGTCTTCAACGAGTCACTGGTTTCATCTTCACTTCCTTTTACTTACTGATCACTCATTGTGAAGTCATTGCATGTCTGTTCTATCTTTTGTCTTCACAACGTGAGTGTATGATCTGTTTGGCTTCATAATCTCTTCCTACCTGATCCTTATTACACTACAGCTATTTGTCACTGTGCTTTCACTCTGTTGATACTTGACCATGGCTTGCCTAGTGTAGTCTAACTTCCGCTGCATAGTAATAGGCATATCTCTACTGTTTGTCTTCATAACTTCCATGTTTTGAAGACTTTCATAAAAATCGCCTATTCACCCCCCCTCTAGTCGATATAACGCACTTTCAGAAGCCGCAGAGACGATCAGTGTGCTCGGGGAAGGCTCGGTGCGGTCGGAAAAGAAAATAACACTAAACTATATAAAACAGTACTGTTTTGCCTAAAATCATAATTTAAAATAAACTAAAAATAATATACTCAACACTACTGGATAGGCAAAGGTCCTAGTGACCAGGAGCAAAAAGAATCAATCAAAAATATTTTATAAAACTCAAACTAGAGCCAAAATAGTGTTTGAATCATATTTGAAGTAATTCAAATTTAAACTACTCAAATTTGAAAACTAAGTATCCAGAAAGATACTTCAACAAATTTGTTACACAAAGCAAAAAGAATCACTCAATTTGGATCTAGAACCTAAAAGATATAAAGAATCTAAAAACAGAACTATTCTGTTTTTTTTTGAAACAGAAACTAAATAAAAATCAAAATAGGCACGTGCTACGTGGCCTACTACTATTGTGCTAAACCGGTGGGTGATCCGTAACTAAACGGCGCTCAGCCGAAAACTAACTAAGCCGCGCACGTACGAAAATAAAAGAAACCGGTTGGCTAAACCGATCTGGACTAAATCGTAAAAACCGTAAATAAAACCGAACTAAAAAAATAAACCTAACCATTCATCCATCTAATCTATATCGTAGATTTAGAATCGGGCGGAGGAGGGGAAGTGGAGAGCTCACCGCGGGGAAGGTCGACGGCGAGCGGCTCGGACGTCATTGGCGGCGGCGCTCCGATCATCAGCGGGCTCCGGCGAGGGTACGGGCAGACGCGGCGTTCGACGGCGAGTCCAGCGGTGGTCGAGATGGTGCCGTAGGTGGACGGAGGAGGTCGGCGGCGAGGTCGAGGCGGCGGTTGCATTCAGGCGTCATTGGTGGCGGCGCTCTGGTGGGTTTCGGGCTCGCGCGAGTGCACGGGGAGGTGCGGACGAGTGAGGGGAGTGCAGAGATGGTCTCGGGAGGCGGCGAGGGGGTCGGAGTAGCGCGGTGGGGCGGCAATGGCGCGGCGGGGGCGCTCGGCTCCGGCGAGCAATTGAGAAGGAGGTGGGGTTTCTCGGAAGGGGCTTTGGGGCGGAATCGGTCGAGGGAGAGGGGTATTTATAGGGGAAGGGGTGCTTGAAGGAGGGGCGGATTGAGGAGAGGATCCCGAGGAATCCGGGATTCGGCGGCGGCGGTGTGGTTCTGGCGTGGGGAGGAAGAAGATCGCGGGCGAGAGCGATCGGGCAGTGGGGCCCTACGGTCAGCGGCACAGGGGCGAGCGAGAGGGGAGCGGGCGACCGAGGCGAAGGGGCTTCGGGCGTCTGGCGCGGAGCTGGGCTGGCAGGCTCGGGCGTGTTGGTGGGCTGTGGCGTTGCTGGGCCTGTTGGCCTAGCCGCACGCTAGGGCTTTTTCCTTTTTTTGAATTATAGCAGAGAGGGAAAAACTAAATGTAGAAAAACCTATAGTATTTTTATATAGGACATATATATATCAATAAAATCAGAAAAATAAACCCTACAATGTGAACATTTATCCAGAGGCAAAAATCCAAACTAAAAGAAAACATTTTTTTATATAAATTCCAAATAAATTCCAATTTGAATTCAAAAACTTTTGGCATTAATTTCTCCTGAATTTTGGAGTGTCATGTTAGCTCCTCTCATACTTTTAAACAAGTATTTGTCAGGGGTATATGAAATAAATTTTTAATGCCAAGTTGAATCCAAATTCAAATGTCTTTGAAATTTCCAAATGCCACTCAATTTCACACAATCAGTCACAGAAAAATCAAACAAACATTCATAAATATTTATTTAATATAATATTCCAAAATTTAGAATTTTGGGGTTTTACAAACCTACCACACTTAAAAATGATACTCGTCCTCGAGATTCGAAGAGGCTAGCAAGAAAAGGTTAGGGTTTGGGGTCTTCTAGCAATGCCATTGATTGGAATGGTCTAGTGTGCTACCACACTTCAAAGCAGGGTTATGGTCCCGTCCAAAACTCATGTGCTCATTCTTTTGAGTTGACGGTGTCGGTCTTCTCATATTCCCTGGAATAACTCTTTCATGGGTGCTCTTCCGGTCGGGGCATAACCTTTTCCTCAAACACGTGTCCTTTCATCCTGGTGTCGTTCTTCCGAGACTGGGTCTTCTTAGCTGACTGGTCTGTCGCCAATACTAAATAACTACCGAAATTCTCATGGTGGTCAACCATGTATGGTTTCTCCTGCAGAAAAATGGGTTTGGTTGAATCTCACCGTATATCCTACGATTGGCAACGGGTGCCTGGTACATGGATCAATCATCCTACCATTATATGGTTTTGGCTTATCGTGTCGACACTCTTCTAGGGTTTTCAAGGATCTCTGATTTTCCATCAACATATGATAGTTCATGATAGAAGTCTCCGGTATCGAGGCCAATCCATCCCGTACTTGAACCATTACTACATATGCAGACATCGAATCACATATTCTAACACTTGGGCATACTCACAAGCATTGCAGAATTTCTCCTGTCAACGAACTGAGTTCGAATAAATCCATTATTTCTGCAAGCTGGACAAGACATCTAATGTTTCTTCACAACTCTCGGGTTTTCGTATCCTCCTCAAAATGTCGGCTGATTAACTCAGAGTTTTCTTCCGAAATATCTTCATTCAGCAAGATGTGCTTCCTTCTTATTAACTAGCTCCTGGGCCTGTGGGTTATGGCCCACTTCAACTCTTGTACAAGTTTAACTCATCCTTCCGAGGATTAGCATTACATCTCCTTTAAATCCAATAGTACTTCTTCCTTCATACCCTTGTGGTGACGATCATACAAAATTCCAACTTATTTGGTCCATCTCCTTTCTATGGACCATCATGAATAACACATTTCTTTCTTCATTGATCCTGTGGCTTCACGGAGTACTACCACACCAGAAAAAATGCACTAGTTTATCCATAAATCATATTATTTTCATATCAAATCTTTTATTACATCCTTAACCATTTTTCGTAAATCCAAATTCCAAAAAGTACTTTATTACAAATGTTGCCACCCACTTGGTTTGGTATGGTCAGGCATTACTCCCAACTTTATTAATTTTTTCCTCCTTCAGGATTCTTCAGTCCCACTGGAATTGTGCGACATGCGCCTTGAAATCTTCAATCTTCTGTTTCATCGTGGTGGCCTTGAGCTTCACCTTCATCATCTCTGCATGCACTTCTCTTAGGTATTCCTGAGTACAACGGAGTCTTGCTTCAAGTATTTCTCTAATCTGGCGTATGGCTTCCATGGCTACTTCACGAACAGCGTCGAAGAAAGTTGGTTGTGGTACACGTGAGATGAAAAAGTATTGCCCCATCGTCTTTGGGCAAACTCCTTTCGTACGGTGGAGGTGTACCTCCACATACCAAAGTTCCACTCCCTTTTGCATGGAGGGGTAGTCTTTGTAGATTGTATCTCCTTCAAGGTGAATATGCTTCATCATGTCCTTCAGGATCTTCGGGTAGTCATGATCACTTGTCAGGGTCATGATCGTTTCCGGGCCCTTAAGGAAAGACTCATAAAGGGTCGTCATCTGCAGTTGTAAAACAAAAATGGTGCTCAGCATAAGATACACATCTCCTTGGGTACACATTCATATCATCCAAACAAAACTTCAAACTCAATTTCCAACATCCAGTTTATGCATCACAACTCATTTTCTTCCATGTTCACCCAGAATATTAATTTCCAAGATAAAACATAACAACTCCTTAAAGCCTTTTAGCATATGACATATCAACCTTATTGAGTCATGGATTTTTACAATCTCTGAGTAATCTATTACATAACTCAACCCTGCATTCTCATGAAAAAGTGTTTTCCTTACTACCCTTATTACTGATATCAGCATCTCCACTACTCAGCTCTAGCTTTCTCATGATTTGAACAATCCCTAGCAAAATGTCATGCTTCCTTGCAACGGAAACAAATAACTTCCGGCATGTCTCAAGGCTTCTTGGTGATGGTGCCTGCTCCTTGAGTACCTTGCTTCCTTTCGAGACAATCATTGGCATAATGCCCGACATCCTTACATTCAAAACAGGTAATATTACTCTTGTCCATCTTTGCAGAAATTGGTTTGTTCTGAGGGTGTCTTTGTTTTCTCTTCTTCGTTTTCTTCGTTCTGATCAAACGTTCTATTCCATGTGGATCAAGCTCCACTGCTTCTGTTGGGAAGTATCCCAGATACTCTTTTCTTTCCTTGGTGCAATACTGTGAAAAATGTCCTTCTTCGCCACATGAATAACAAGCATTGGAGTAAAATCTGTTGAGGCTTTCTCCATCAGGGTCTTCAGCACTTTCCTTAATCATATGTTCTTTCATAACTTCTCGGAGGGCTTCTTTCATTCCATCTTCCTGCTTCTGAATAGTTTGTTGCACCGTGGGGTAAATGTGACACTGAGCTGGGTAGTGGGTGGTTCCTTCACACGAGAAACAAGTCACCTGACTAGTAGGGCATTCCTCATCTGGGTATTTCTCCTTACAATGAGGGCATCCATCCTTGTGTTTCTCCTGGGTGTGTCCTATTTCTCCGCAAATCTTGCAGGCACAAGGTTTATTTCTTGGGGTATCATGGTGCTTCCAGATAAGACGTGATCTTGTCAGAGTCTTCTTGAATTCTTCCCAAGTCCTTGCTCCATTCCATCGCTGTATAGCTTGATGCATATGCCACCATGTTGCAGCACTTCCTTCAAAGTACTGAAGAGCATACGATACTTCATTCTTCCTTGAAACCAAATTGCTCCCGAAATGACTCTCCATGTTCTGAATCCATAGCTCTGCCTTTGGCTGGGTTTTCGGTCCAGAGAATACCAGTCCAACTGCATTCATCATCTACTGGGTCCAAGGGTTTTAGGGTGAGATAAGAGAGAGGTGGGGAGGGATACACACAATACAAACAATAGTTTTGAAAATGGGTTTTATTTGTGGTTGTCAAAAAAACATCAAACAAATGACAGCTCACAAATCGTCGCATCTAACGTAAGTATATAACAAGGGTTTGGTCTTCTAATAGTCAAATAAATCTTTAGAGTCTTCAGATTCTTCGAGTCTCCGGAGTCTTCAACTGTTGTAGCTTCAACTATTTTAATGCATGGTGAAATCCTATTTACTCTGAAATGGTCATCGGTTGTCTGATATCTTGTCCTTCTTGGAGCGGCTTCAGTTGAACCTCCGTGTGGTCAAAAGGGGAAAGTGGTATATTCTAACTATTTGAGGTAAGAGAAGATATTTTATAAAATCAGAAAAGATAAGAAGTAAGGGATGTTTTTTTGAAAATAAAATTTTAGAGATTTCCTGTCCTAGGGCTTTCCGATTTCTAGGGTCATGTCCTACAGTCAACATGTGCTCTGATACCATATCTGTAGCGACCCGACCTCAGACGGTCAAGCCTCTGTGTATCTGTGCCGTCCCTGGATCGGTATGCTGGCACACACAGTACATCAATGTATATATCAAAGTGCAATCATATGTATAAATAACGTAAAACTGATATATAGCTCATAAGTCTCAGCGGAAACAAACAATCGGGTGTGGAGCCCCAACAACGCCATCGGCAAGTTGAGTGTAGACTGTAACCCTGTATCGTAACTCTTACTCGTCGAAGAAATATCTGCAACATGATACGTTGCAGCCTTGTAGGTCAGTACATTGAATGTACCAGCAAGATCACAATATGAGGAAAGCAGATGATAAAACTATTCTATATGCAATATGGCTTTGTGGCTCTGTGTCTGATGTTTTTGCGTAAAAGCTGGTTTTATTTTCCCTACAACAAAGGAATATCACGAGTCTGTACTACGGAGTTTTCTATCATGACATGGTTCCGCCAACCGATGTCTCATAGCCCAAATCATCATATGTTGCCCACAATTAAGTTATCAATCCAGTGTTGAGAGTTCCGAGATAGATCCAAGTCCAGAGGCTCAAATTGTCCGTAACCGGGGACACGGCTAATCGATTAGGTTTTAACCTCTGCAGAGGTTTGTACACTTTACCCGCAAGATTTTTGCGTTCTCGTACTTCAGGTTGTTTGAGAACAAGACGACCGAAAACATGGTCTTCCGAAGAGTTCCCCTGACCACTGTCCGGTGCTCATCCAATCCTACCGTAGTTCTACATCTGCTAGCACCGTCCCATCCAGAGTCACCACTAAGGTCAACCAAGCCAGAGCCCATAATGACTTGCGGTTGCACAGGTAAGCTTTCGGGCATGAAGTATTCTTCTGTCTCTTTGAGTCTGGGTGAAGCTTTCCGCAAGATGTCATGGCGCTTCTCCATGCATCCTGGCCAACCACTGGTTTCTCCAGGGTGCCCGTCAGCCGTCCTTCACCCAGTAGTGTGTATTGAATTCTTGTCTCGAGTCTCTAAATCTTGAGGAGTCCTGAAGATGTAGTCCTTGCCGGTGCCATCATGAAGTTGTCGCCATTGACGTAGAGTCCTCCTTTACACCACTCTCATGCACTTATACCAAACCCCGTCTACTATAGCGTAGCATTAAAACTATGTAATGTCCCGGGTTTTCGTAACAGGGAGATGGGTTTCTACCTCATGCATTCTACTCAACTACAAGATTCAATAACACTACTGGAGGGATTGTTGAAAGGGTGCTACTACATGCAAATAAACACAGGTATGGAAAACATGGTCAAAGTGAACTTGCCTGGTATTACTTCATGAAGATAATAACACTCTCGGAATCTTTGATAAACTATTCGTGTCAGGACCCCGATTCCAAGTCACATCGATCTAGTCGGTAACACCTCATATCACATTGTGGCCTCACGCACGGTATCCCCACGGGTGTCGCCTTACCATGGCCCGGGACCGTTTGCGCCTTTTGGCCCACGTATATGATAGTGTCGCTAGCATCAATATGACAGAGAACCCGGGCTGACATGGTTAGTCGTGAACCCAAAGCCGCACAGACCTATGGAGACAGGCATACATGAATCACATCGAGCATGTCGGTAATCAGTGTGTGAATCCGGGCTGTAGCACTGGGCTAATAGGTCTCCGGGGAACCCGGGCTGTAGCAGGCTAGGGAGGACTCCAGAAGTCACCGCGTGACATTTCCCCAAAGGGATGGACATAGGAACGAAGTGAAACACATGTCGGCCAGTCACGTGTCCTAAGCAGTAGTGCTGGGCTAGCAGGACTCCGGTGAACTGGGCTGTAGCGGACTACTATGGCTCAAGGAGCACTAGACTACATTTCCCCATAAGAGAGGCTGCCAAGGATAAACAACTAGATTGTCGGATCCCACACATACCAAGCATTTCAATCATACACACAATATGCTCGATATGTGCAAATACAACATGGCATCACAACAAAACTCGTACTTTATTTAAAGGCTCCAGAGAGCCATACATAACATGTTCATACAGGTAGGGGTCACATGACCCGACACTCAAGTCATACAAGCATACAAGCACATGCGGAAGCAAATAGTCTGAGTACAGACACTAGAAAGCAAGAAGGCTTCTCGAAGCCTGTCTATCTACATAGGGCCCTCCATGGCCAGGATCACCACCTGGGTGGCAAGTCACTCATCAATGTCGAGATCTACATAAACCCATCGGAGGGGGTGGTGTTGTCGTCTGAAACAGTAATTAAGCAAACATGAGTACAAAGGTACTCAGCAAGTCTTACATCAGAACCTACTATACATGCTCATTCTCAAGAAGGTGGTGAAGTTATTGCAGCAAGCCAGCTTTGACTCTTGGCTAAGCTATCCTACGGGACACCACTAGTCAAATAGTTTTCGCACACGAGTCCACTAATCACCAACACAATACTCCACCGGAGATCCTCCCTCGTCATCCTACGAGAGAGCCATCCTCGGTACTCACACTTATCTTGAGTCTTTTAGTAGTAACCATTAACTTGTCTATGAAGTGTATAGGCAACCAAGTAGTCCTTTACCGCGGACGCGGCTATTCGAATAGTTTTATACCCTGCAGCGGTGTACTTCATCACACATGTTTCCACCACTTAGCGTCTGCACACGACATGTGCTCAGCAGACTTCAAGCGAAAGCCGACGTTGGTGTAGACCACGACCTGACTAACCGCACAAGTTTCTAGTCCAGGTTTATCGCCTATTCAGGTTCCATCCGCAAGGAAATCTGGCTGGGGTGTCCTCAACAGCCCCAAACGATGTGTACAGGGTCTCGAGACGCCAAACGGGCGCCCGGCATACCCGGCCACAGTGTATCTACCGCGTCATAGCCCACCCCTAGGGTCAGCGCTACGCACGGCCACAAACACATAACCTACAAACACCAGAAACTAGTTGCAACTCCTGGACAGAGGACGAGAGGGGTCAGTAAGTCGAGCGGGGTCATATTTCAGGGCCCAATGTGTGGTAGTAGCTGAATCTTAAATCACGCATACAGATCTCAGTTCTTATGGACGGCCTCAATGAAACAACCCACCATGTACTCCTACATGGCCTCTCATCGATACCTTTACCAAAACATGTTCAACACATCCCTCACATTACCGACATAATCATTTCACTCTAGCCCATCACCCAGATGAACCAGACCTGACACAACTCTAAGCATAGCAGGCATAGCAAGGTAGGAAACACATACATCGCTCAATCAACTCCTACACATGCTAGTGGGTTTCATCTAGTTACTATGGCAATGACACGTCATGCAGAGGATAAGGGTTCAACTACCGTAGCACACAGCAGTTTGAAACATTGTTGTCTTAATGCAGTAAATGAGAGCAGAGGCGAGAACATGGGATTGTATCGATATGATCAATGGGGCTGCTTGCCTGATGGAGTGGTAGTAGGGTACTGCCCTTCGATTGGATACTCGGAGATATCCTCGGAGGCAGAACCTACCACGAAGGACACACAAAACATAATCAACACATGGCAATATGCAACAATATGATGCATGCTATTACATGGAAAAATGATGTGTCCTGCCTAATGCAATGTGAAACAAGTTGAAATGGGTTCATTTGAATCAAAGATTAAAATGAAAGTTAAAGTTCTTATGCATAATAAGTGTACTAGATTGTTTCACCTAAACAGCAAGGTTAACTATTTTGTCATGCATGAAACTATTACAGATGGATAGATTGAATTTTTCTGATCATTTTTCATATATAATTTGTTTGATTTGGAGCTATGGTTGATTTTCTATGATTTTTAGAAGTTTAGGCTATTTTTTGCAATTTCCTATATGAAAATAAATCCAGAAATTAAATAATTGCGTCAGCATGGTGTCACTGTGACGTCAGCGAGTCAAAGGCGCCAGGGCCAGTCAAACCTGACTGGTGGGCCCGGTCTGTCAGTGTCTCAGCTAACTAACAGAATTAAGTTATTACTAACTAACTGTCAGTGGGGCCTGGGCTCACATGTCAGTGACCTAAACTAATTAAAATTAGTTAGTACTAATCCTAAACTAATTAACAGGCCGGCCCCACGTGTCATAGGCTCAGGGGGGAAATCAACCTGTGTCAGCAGAGTCAACCTCACCGGTCAGCGGGTCAAAGCCTGCCGGCGTTTAGCCGCCGGCGAGGCCAGACGCGGCGACGTGCTGCGGGATTTGCCCACAGGACACCATTTGCTGCGTGGAGAGCAGTTACGGGCAGCTGGTGCTCGCCCGCATCCAGCCGTGGTGATGGCTTGGCCGGGGAGTGGCCGGAGCATCGCTAGCGACGAGCTTGGCGGAGGCTGAAGCTCGGGCCAGCTCGTGCGCGTGGCTGCAGTGGCCTAGGTGGTGTGGCGCTAGCACCTACAACATCTACGCGATGCAGTGAGCACACTGGATGTGCCAGCGGGACCACTAAGCGGCCGGAGCTACGTCGGCGACGAGCTCAGGCGGCGGTGCGTTCGGACGAAAGAGGCACGGCGGCTACAGAGCTCTAGCGACGAAGCAGAGAGAAGGGGGAGGAGCAGTAGCTCACTGGGAAGCCGCAGAGACGATCAGCGTACTCAGGGAAGGCTCGGTGCGGTCGGAACGGCGACGGCGATCTCGGGCGGCCCGAGGTTGAAGACGACGGCGGCGGGGACGATGCAGGGGCTCCAGCGTCGTGCGGCTTGGCTAGTCAACGTAGTCGACGACGGCGAACCGTCCGGACATGGTGAGAGGGTGCGGGGACGGCGTTGGACGTGGCTGCGGCGAGCGGCGGCGATGGTGACGTCTCGGGCGACGTTGGGGAGGGCAAGAGAGAGGAGCCAGAGGGAAGAGCGAGTGTCTGCGAGGTCGGGGAGAGAGAGGGGGTTCATCCCACGTCGACAGCTCAACGAGGGGAGCAGCGAGGCGGCGGGCAGCTGCGTGGCACGCATGCTATGCTCGCCGTCGAGCAGCTGCTTGCCTGCCTGGCCAAGCGAAGCAGCTCGCTAGAGCGGTGGCTGGGCTGGGCCAGCAGGTGGGCCTGCTGGGTGGGCGCCAGGTAAGCCTTTCTCTTTCTCTCTTTTCCTGTTTTGTTTTCTTTTTCTATTTTTCTATAACTTTAGGGCTTTATTAAAATTACTTAGGCACTTACTAAAATCCTAAAAGTAATTGTGGGCTCTGTTGGGATTATTCCTAACAGCCCTCACTTAAATCCAGAATTATTTGGGCATTTAAAATATTTTATAGCATTTAAATGCCCAAATTCAAATACTTATGATTTAATTCAGAGAATCCAGAATGTCATAGAAAAGAGTGCACCATTTTTGCCAGGGGTTTTAACCCAATCTAGAAATGATGAACAATTTGTGAAGGGCATTTTGGGTTCATTGAAAATAATTTTAGTAAAGCCTAGTTGTTTCCAGGGGTGTGCTGGGGGTTCTATCATCCCCATTTCAAGTTTCTGTAAAAGTAGACATGATGCAACACTCAAATGCATGAACCAGCTAGGGTGTGACAATTCGTCACTCCGTTGAAAATCTATATAGTCAAACATAGCATTCATATAAGCAAACGTACTAGCAAGAAATTCTAACACTCATAATAAACCAACAAATAAATTGCAAAACAACAAGGGACACCAAATAAGAACAAAGGAAAACTACACAGCAAAACTACTAAAGAAAACTCTAAGACATAACACAAAACAGTTTTGTCCTAAGAAAAACTTAACAAAGAAAATACTAAACTAATAACTTCAACAGAAAATAAAATTTAAATCAACTAGGTTAACATAAAGTATTTTTTCATAAAGTTTTAATAGCAAAAAGAAACAAATAAAAAGCTTTTATGAAACACTAACTATGATCTAAACAAGTTTTCGAACAAAAATAAAGAAAATAATTTTTTATAATAAAATAAAATTCTCTACTTTTCAATAGCAGAAGCCAAACTAAATTTTTGCAAGAAAATACAAAAAGGTTTATAGTTAAAAACAAATAAATACTAACGGAAAAGAAAATAACACTAAACTATATAAAACAGTACTGTTTTGCCTAAAATCATAATTTAAAATAAACTAAAAATAAAATACTCAAAACTACTGGATGGGCAAAGGTCCTAGTGACCAGGAGAAAAAAGAATCAATAAAAAATATTTTATAAAACTCAAACTAGAGCCAAAATAGTGTTTGAATCATATTTGAAGTAATTCAAATTTAAACTACTCAAATTTGAAAACTAAGTATCCAGAAAGAAACTTCAACAAATTTGTGACACAAAGCAAAAAGAATCACCCAATTTGGATCCAGAACCTAAAAGATATAAAGAATCTAAAAACAGAACTATTCTGTTTTTTCAAACATAAACTAAATAAAAATCAAAACAGGCACATGCTACGTGGCCTACTGCTATTGGGCTAAAATGGTGGGCGATCCGTAAATAAATGGCGCTTGGCCGAAAACTAACTAAACCGCGCACGTACGAAAATAAAAGAAACCGGTCGGCTAAACCGATCTGGACTAAACCGTAAAACCGTAAATAAAACTGAACTAAAATAAACCTAACTGTTCATCCATCTAATCTATACCATAGATTTAGAATCGGACGGAGGAGGGGAAGTGGAGAGCTCACCGCGGGGAAGGTCGACGGCGAGCGGCTCGGACGTCGTTGGCGACGGCGCTCCGATCGTTGGCGGGCTCCGGCAAGGGTACGGGCGGATGCGGCGTTCGACGGCGAGTCCAGCGGTGGTCGAGATGGTGCCGTAGGTGGACGGAGGAGGTCGGCGGCAAGGTCTAGGCAGCGGTTGCGTTCGGGCATCGTCGGTGGTGGCGCTCCGGTGGGTTTCAGGCTCGCACGAGTGCGCGGGGAGGTGTGGACGAGCGAGAGGAGTGCAGAGATGGTCTCGGGAGGCGTGAGGGGGTCGGAGTAGCGCGGTGGGGCGGCAATGGCGTGGCGGGGGCACTCGGCTCTGGCGAGCAATTGAGAAGGATGCGGGGTTTCTCGGAAGGGGCTTTGGGGCGGAATCGGTCAAGGGAGAGGGGTATTTATAGGGGAAGGGGTGCTTGAAGGAGGGGGCGGATCGAGGAGAGGATCCCGAGAAATCCGGGATTCGGCGGCGGCGGCGTGGTTCTGGCGTGGGGAGGAAGAAGATCGCGGGCGAGAGCGATCGGGCAGTGGGGCCCTGCGGTCAGCGGCACAGGGGCGAGCGAGAGGGGAGCGGGCGACCGAGGCAAAGGGGCTCCGGGCGTCTGGCGCGGAGCTGGGCTGGTAGGCCCGGGCGCGCTGGTGGGCTGCGGCGTTGCTGGGCCTGTTGGCCTAGCCGCATGCTGGGGCTTTTTCCTTTTTTTTGAATTAAAGCAGAGAGGGAAAAAACTAAATATAGAAAAACCTATAGTATTTTTATATACGACATATATATATCAATAAAATCAGAAAAATAAACCCTACAATGTGAACATTTTTCTAGAGGCAAAAATCCAAACTAAAAGAAAACATTTTTATATAAATTCCAAATAAACTCCAATTTGAATTCAAAAACTTTTGGCATTAATTTCTCCTAAATTTTTGGAGTGTCATGTTAGCTCCTCTCATACTTTTAAACAAGTATTTGTCAGGGGTATATGAAATAAATTTCGAATGCCAAGTTGAATCCAAATTCAAATAAAATTCAAATGTCTCTGAAATTTCCAAATGCCACTCAATTTCACACAATCAGTCACACAAAAATCAAACAAACATTCATAAATATTTATTTAATATAAAATTCCAAAATTTAGAATTTTGGGATGTTACAAAGAAGAACCAAATCGTCGACTGTCCGGACGCCGAAGCCTTAGCAGCTTTCAAACACAGCGTCCGAGACAAATGGCTTGCGAGACACCCCGGCCAAGAAAAACCTAGAACAATGGCAGCCCTAACAAGCCTCATGACCCGCTTTTGCGCAGGGAAAGATAGCTGGTTAGCCCGCAGTAGCACCAGCGACCCAAGCACATCCGAAGTCAGGGATGGCAACGCAAAACCACGACGCAATAAAAACAAGCGTCAAAATAAAGAAGATAGCCTAGATAATACGGCGGTCAACGTCGGATTCAGGGGCTCTCGACCAGGTCAGCTGAAAAAGCCTTTCAAAGGCTGTAGAGATGGACCGTCTGGCCTAAACAAGATTCTTGACAAACTATGTCAGATTCATGGCACCCCCGATAAACCTGCAAATCACACCCACAGAGAATGTTGGGTCTTCAAGCAGGCCGGCAAACTAAATGCCGAACACAAGGGGGGGGAGACACCAAGCGAAGACAAGGACGAGCCTCGCTAGCAAAGCACTGGAGGACAGAAAAAATTCCCACCAGAGGTCAAAATAGTAAACATGATCCGTGTGACAAAGAGGAGAAGCAAATATGCACTCCGAGACACACGCGCCATAGAGCCCGTCACCCTGAGGTTCAACCCCTGGTTGGCCTGCTCGATCACTTTTGATCGCGGGGATCACGCGACAAGCATCCAGCACGAAGGATTAGCTGCCTTGGTGTTAGACCCAATAATAAATGGATACCATCTCACACGAGTCCTCATGGACGGCGACAGTGGCCTAAATCTGATATATCAGGACACAATCCGCAAAATGGGGATAGACCCGACAAAAATCAGTCGCAGCAATACTACCTTCAAGGGAGTAATACTAGGCCAAGAGGCCCGCTGTATGGGCTCTCTATTGCTATAGGTTGTATTTGGTTCTTCCGATAACTTCCGAAGCGAAAAGTTAACTTTCTACATCGCTCCATTCCGAAGTGGCTATCAAGCACTACTCGGAAGAGCGGCTTTCGCTCGTTTTAATGCAGTACCACATTATGTTTCTCTCAAGCTTAAGATGTCCGGTCCACGTGGCACCATCACCGTTAGTGGAAATATTGAGCGTTCTCTACGCGCGGAAGAATGTGCGGCGGCTTTAACAGCCGAGCACTAGACGGCCTCAGCAACCAGAATAAACGACAGGTCATCAAGACCACGGACACGGTTAGACGAGTCCGACGCATCACTACAAATACATGAGATTGGTTTGATGGTCAAACCCTCATAAACGGTACCAGGGGCTTCCCACGTGTAATCAGGCCTAGCTCGGCTCAACCTGACTTATCTTGAATTTTAACGGTTTATTGATAATAACCAATTTTCTGGCACGGCAACTTTCACCTAAGTTCTTATCTTTTACAAATGACAATCATGCTACACTCGTCCGGGACATGGCACAACGGAGATACGGTCGCAGACGTCCAGTAGGGACCCGCTCAAAGGTTTCTTTTTAGATTAAGACCCTGCGTAAACCTTTCTTATTGTCTCTTGTTGTTCACATCCTCCGGATACTCAATACAACCGAGAAGGATACTGACGTTCTTGGCATGTGGCCACGTCAGGATATTGCACGTACCTGGACACTCGGGGTTTATTATTAAGGGCATTGTTCAGCCCGGCATATGTTATAAAGACCGAATACCTTAGGGAGTGTTCGGCGTCGCGAGTTTGGCCTTATATGCATCAGCTCCGAATCATGTCTTTGGTCAAATGTTGGGTTTGCCCGGCTCCCATGTTTTGGTACCTTACGTTCCGCTATATCGGCTAAGGTAGCACTAGGAGAACTACTGCGATTGTGCCCTGGTTCATCTGGATGAGCACCTCAGTAGAGAAAGCCGAAAACTGACTGTCATGATACAGCGCGAGACTGGTCAGCCACTCGATGACTCAATGGAATCTTCGGGATTCCTCCGCATTAACAAAGGGCCGTTTCCCGGTCATGTACGTACGCGCCCCGTATTCGGATGAGCGCAGAAGTACCAGGGGCTATATAGTAGCCCCACCGTCAAACTCCTCTGGCTAAGTGAAAGTGTTAAAGCAATATATCCGATTGCCTCGTTCGCTGCGCTACCACCTCCTTAATGGACCAAGACGTTGGATCAAGTGTGAATACGCATTTTTGCGAACACCCCCGCATTATATGCGTGGGGGCAGAAGCCGACGACTGCAAACTTTCAGGTTATATACATATATACATAAACGGCCACATAGGAGTCATCATAATACTTTCAGGCAAAAGTATAAATACAGCCTTCATAATTCAATGAAATATTGTTTTTACAATGGGAATACATGTCACTAGAACATAATATTCTTCGAGCACTACACCTTTATCGAACGAGTGCCTTCAAGGACCTCTTCAAAGTAGTGCTCGGTGGCTACTCGGCCCACGGCCGAACCCTATGTTGCAATAGCGGTGGCCTCCATATCTGCCCAGTATGTTTTGACACGGGCAAGTGCCATCCGCGCACCCTCTATGCACGCCGACCTCTTCATACGTCGATGTGCGGCACAGCGCCAAGGAATTGTTGCACTAAACTAAAGTAACTATTCGGCCTTGGCCCTCCCGTCCATAGATGATCCACAACAGACCTCATGGCAAGTCCGGACAACCTATGGAGCTCGGACCACTCGGCCATTTGCTCATTCAATAGCAGAGGACGCACTGGAGCATGGAACTATGACCAGAATAGCTTCTCCACTTCACGATCTTTTTGATCCTTGAAGTACTCGGCCGCATCAGTAGCACTTGCTGCCAAATCCACGTATGGGTCTGCAGAACTCCATAGTTGATCAAGAGGTGCATACTTCGGATCTCCGAACTTAGTCCGCAACAAAAAAGGGCTTCCCAGCTGTGATATCTCCAGCTTGATGCAACTCCTCCTTCGTCGCTCGTATTTTGGAGCGGGCTTCCTTGGCTGCTACCATGGCCTTCTCCAGGTCCGTCGCATTCGCACAGTTTTCTTCTTCAAGAAGCTGGTAACGGTCGGCGGCATCTTTCAACTCAACAGCCATCTTGGCCATTCTTTCCTTGCTCTGGCAATGTGCGGCCTGTTCGTCCCTCAACTCTTCGACCGCCTTTAGAGCGGCCGCATCGCTATTTCTGGCTTGCTCCTTGGCTCAGGCAAGTTCCGCCCGAAGGGTCTCCACGGTGGCAGCTCCATCTGCAGTCACAACATATTAAAGATACTGGCATCATGCTCCTCTTACTATGTGTTGATCATCGGAGAAATCACTTACCCTGTGCCTTGTCAAGGCGCTTCTTGACAAGCACGATGTCGGCATCTGCCGCATCAAGTTGCCATTTTAGCTCGGCAAACCCATCAGTCCGGCTAGCCACCGGAGCTTCAGCAACCTACACATAAAGTCGGTCTGGTTATTACCTGGAACTATGATCCTCTGTTTGCCACCGTTTTCGATGACAACCAGAGTCTCAGGGGCTACTATCTGCATAGGGCACACCTAACGTGTGTGGTACTGTCAAAAACATACACTATTTCACGTACCTCAAAGCCTTTCAGCAGACTCCTAAAAGCTTCATGCAATCCGCTTTCAGCGGATGAAATCCTTTCAATTACCGTACCCATTAGCGTACGATGCACTTCTCAGATGGCCGTTTGCTCCAGAAGATCCTTCAGTGCGTCTGACCACACACTGTACGGTTTCGGACTCTTTCTGTTGCTCTCTTTAGGATCCGAATACTAAGGACTCCAGGTAGCCAAAGGATTACCCTCTGGCCTTGGCGGATCAGGAGAAACCCTCCACGACGACACTTCAGGATCGCCCGCCTCATGAGGCGGGTTGGCAGGGGAAGGTGTTTTGCTCTCCATCATCTCCGGAAGAAGATCCCCCGAAGACGAACTCTGTCGAGAAGGGCTATGATCCGAACTACAAGATATAAGCTTCGGTTATTGTCTTCAGAAGTAAGGCAGGATATTTTCACTATTAAAGTGCTTTTTGATTACTTACAGCTCAGTAGAGAGCTGGTCCCCTTTGCGGACATTGTGCGGCAAGAACACCCTCCGAAGCAGGACCCCCTGGCGAGGATTTCTTCCCCCGTTTGAAAGCCTTTGTTTCCGGATCTTCAGAGGTGGTCCTCTTCCTCCCTCGGGGAGAGGGAATGTCAGATTCTTCTTCCTGGTTATCCTCCTTCACGAAGGTGCTAATTCCCCCGCTTGCGGCCTCTTTATTCCCCCCTCCATCTTCCTTTGAGGGCACTTGATAAGGCGCCGGCTCGAGCATTTTGTCCAGTACTGGATTGGCCAAGCCTTCGGGAAGGGGGGCGAACACCTGATCATATTTGCCTTTGTTATCCAGTCCTGGTCAAAGAGAGACTTCTCAGAATGATGTCATGATAAAAAAGGACAGTGTGTTAGGCCATGGGTTTACTTACTTGGGTAGCGGGGCGATTGCAGCTCAGACCCGCATCCTCGGTGGTATCCGGACACTCTATTGGGGGTCCGAAGAACAATTTGTACATCTCCTCAAGCGTCATGCCGAGGAAGTGCTGGATGGTTCACAATCCTTCCGGGTTGAATTCCCACATATGGAGGGTCGACGTTTGCAAGGCTGGACTCGACGAACTAGCATAACTTGCATTACCATAACCAGGCTGAAATCTCTCTCAAAGAGATCTCAGATGCGGCTCTGCAATATCGACATATCCTTTGCTCGAGCCCAGCTCAGCCCCCTGTTGATCCATGACGTCAGTTGTGGTGGGGGCCCGAGCGAAAGGCAGTGGCGGCTACCCACTTGGCACTTCAGGGAGTTGTGATATAAAACCACTCCCGCTGCCACAAACTGGACACCTCTGGGAAGGAACCCTCTGGCCATGGAGCATCAGCGCTTTTGCTTATTACGGCACCTCCGCACTCTGCGTGTCGCCCCTCGATCATCTTCGGCTTCACGTTGAAGGTCTTGAGCCACAGGCCGAAGTGAGGGGTAATGCAGAGGAAGGCCTCACATACGACGATGAATGACGAGATGTGAAGGAGGGAATCTGGGGCCAGATCATGGAAATCCCGCCCATAATAGAACATGAGCCCCCTAACAAAGGGATCCAGAGCGAGGCCTAGTCCTCGGAGGAAGTGAGAGATGAACACAACACTCTCATTGGGTTCGGGAGTGGGGATGACCTGCCCTCGGGCGGGCAGCCTGTGCGAAATTTCAGCGGTCAGATATTTGGCCACTCTCAGCTTCTTAATGTCCTCCTCTGTGACAAAGGAAGGCATCCACCGACCTTGGAGGTTGGATCTGGACATGGTTGAAGGTCCAAAGCGCCTGACCTGAGCTTGGGGTGTTGGAACTCGGGGCGGGGGAAGGATTCGATTGAGCACGAGAAGAAAAAAGGACAGGTCTTGGCCTATTTATAAAGAGGGTGAATGTCAAGCGTCCTCCTCGCGGCCGTTTATGACTCGCCTAAAATCAAGGAGTCATACCAACGGGCGCGAGTGGGTTATCCACTCCGTATTGATGAGAATCCCGTAATAAGGGGGACACGATCTCTGCTACGACAAGACGTGTCAAGAAAACCGCCTCGCAATATGTGTAGGGTTGGCTGGGGAAAACGGTTCGAATAATGACCGAGCCATGACATGATGTCGTGCTGTCAAAACGTGTCAGCAGATTAGATTTGTGGAAATATTATTCTCTCTATGGTGGTATGTGGAACTTGTTTTGCAGAGCTGGACAATATCCTTGTGTTCAAAATCTTCCATGGAGTATTCGGAGGAGGAACCCGCCTTGCAATGCCGAAGACAAAACTGCGCCAGACTCATCGTCATTGAAGCCTTGTTCAGGGGCTACTGAGGGAGTCCTGGATTAGGGGGTCTCCGGACAGCCGGACTATATCCTTTGGCCGGACTGTTGGACTATGAAGATACAAAATTGAAGACTTCGTCCCGTGTCCGGATAGGACTCTCCTTGGCATGGAAGGCAAGCTAGGCAATACGGATATGTAGATCTCCTTGCTTGTAACTGACTCTGTGTAACCCTAGCCCCCTTCGGTGTCTATATAAACCGGAGGGTTTAGTCTGTAGGACAACGTACAATCATACCATAGGCTAGCTTCTAGGGTTTAGCCTCTACGATCTTGTGGTAGATCAACTCTTGTAATACTCATATCATCAAGAACAATCAACCAGGACGTAGGGTATTACCTCCATCAAGAGGGCCCGAACCTGGGTAAACATCGTGTCCCCTACCTCCTGTTACCATCCACCTTAGACGCACAGTTCGGGACCCCCTGCCCGAGATCCGCCAGTTTTGACACTGACAATGCGTTACTCCATTCTTTATGAACTTAATAATCTAGATGCATGCTGGATAGTAGTCGATGTGTGGAGTAATAGTAGTAGATGTAGAATCGTTTCAGTCTACTTGGCATGGACATGATGCCTATATTCCTGATCAGTGCCTTAGATATCGTCATAACTTTGCACTTTTCTATCAATTGCTCGGCAGTAATTTGTTCACCCACCATATTATTTGCTATCTTAAGAGAAGCCTCTAGTGAAACCTATGGCCCCGGGTCTATTGTCCATCATATAAGTTTCAAGGACAACAAAGAGCCTAAGCTTGGGGATGCCTCGGAAGGCATCCGTGCATCGCCTCTCTCATCTTCGTCTATCAGTAACTTTACTTGAGACTATATTTTTATTCACCACATGATATGTGTTTTGCTTGGAGCATCCTGTATGATTTGAGTCTTTGATTTTTAGTTTGCCACAATCCTCCTTGTTGTACACACCTTTTGAGAGAGACACACATGAATCATGATTTATTAGAATACTCTATGTGCTTCACTTATATCTTTTGAGCTAGGAAATTTTGCTCTAGTTCTTCACTTATATCTTTTTAGAGCACGACGGTGGTTTTATTTTGTAGAAATTGATGAACTCTCATGCTTCACTTATATTATTTTGAGAGTCTTTAAACAGCATGGTAATTTACTTTGGTTATAAATTTAGTCCTAATATGATAAGCATCCAAGAGGGATATAATTAAAACTTTCATATAAAGTGCATTGAATACTATGAGAAGTTTGAATCCTTATGATTGTTTTGAGATATGAAGATGGTGATATTAGAGTCATGCTAGTAAGTAATTGTTAATTTGAGAAATACTTGTGTTAAAGTTTGTGATTCCCGTAGCATGCACGTATGGTGAACCGTTATGCGATGAAGTCGGAGCATGATTTATTTATTGAATGTCTTCCTTATGAGTGGCGGCCGGGGACGGGCGATGGTCTTTTCCTACCAATCTATCCCCCTAGGAGCATGCGTGTAGTACTTCTTTTCGATAACTAATAGATTTTTGCAATAATTATGTGAGTTCTTTATGACTAATGTTGAGTCCATGGATTATAAACACTCTCACCCTTCCTCAAAACGGCCACCATACCTACCTATTATGGCATTTCCATAGCCATTCCGAGATATATTGCCATGCAACTTTCCACCATTCCGTTTATTATGACACACATCACCATTGTCATATTGCTTTGCATGATCATGTAGTTGACATCGTATTTGTGGCAAAGCCATCGTTCATAATTCTTTCATACATGTCACTCTTGATTCATTACACATCCCGGTACACCGCCGGAGGCATTCATATAGAGTCATATTTTGTTCCAGTATCGAGTTGTAGTTCTTGAGTTGTAAGTAAATAAAAGTGTGATGATCTTCATTATTAGAGCATTGTCCCATGTGAGGAAATAAAAAAAGAGAGAAAGGCCAAATAAAAAAAGAGAAGGCCCAACAAATGAGAGAGAAAGAGAGAAGGGGCAATGTTACTATCCTTTTCCACACTTGTGCTTCAAAGTAGCACCATGATCTTCATGATAGAGAGTCTCCCATGTTATCACTTTCATATAATAGTGGGAATTTTTCATTATAGAACTTGGCTTGTATATTCCAACGATGGGCTTCCTCAAATTGCCCTAGGTCTTAATAAGCAAGCAAGTTGGATGCACACCCACTTAGTTTTCTTTTTGAGATTTCATAAACTTATAGATCTAGTGCATCCGTTGCATGGCAATCCCTACTCACTCACATTGATATCTATTGATGGGCATCTCCATAGCCCGTTTATACGCCTAGTTGATGTGAGACTATCTCCCTCTTTTTATCTTCTGCACAACCACCTTCTATTCCACCTATAGTGCTATGTCCATGGCTCACGCTCATGTATTGCGTGAAAGTTGAAACAATTTGAGAACATCAAAAGTATGAAACAATTGCTTGGCTTGTCATCGGGGTTGTGCATGATTTGAGTATTTTATGTGATGAAGATGGAGCATAGCCAGACTATATGATTTTGTAGGGATAAGCTTTCTTTGCCCATGTTATTTTGAGAAGACATAATTGCCTTGTTAGTATGCTTAAAGTATTATTGTTTTATGTCAATATTAAACTTTTGTTTTGAATCATACGGATTTGAACATTCATGCCATAATAAAGAAGTATTACATGGATAAATATGTTAGGTAGCATTCCACATCAAAAAATTTGTTTTTATCATTTACCTACTCGAGGACGAGTAGTAATTAAGCTTGGGGATGCTTGATACGTCTCCAGTGTATCTATAATTTTTTATTGTTCCATGCTATTATATTATCTGTTTTGGATGTTTTATATGCATTAATATGCTAGTTTATATTATTTTTGGGACTAACCTATTAACCTAGAGCCCAGTGCCAGTTTCTGTTCTTTCCTTGTTTTTGAGTTTCGCAGAAAAGGAATACCAAATGGAATAAAACCTTCGCGATGATTTTTCTTGGACCAAAAGACAACCAGTAGACTTGGAGATGAAGTCAGAAGAGCCATGAGGTGGCCACAAGTACGGAGGGCGCGCCACCCACCCTTGTGGGCCCCTCTTTCACTCCTTGACCTAATTTCCATTGTTTAGGAAATCGATAACTAGTAACTGCTCGGCATGCTTGGGAGTAGCGATTAATCGGTGAATCAGCATATTAACTAGATTAATCGGTCAACCATTAATCGGTAGATTAAATATGAACTTGCCAACATATATCTAGCTTTTACGTATCATACCATACTCTCATGCTCTCAGCTATGTAATATACCAAAATATGATACTATTTGGTTGAACACTAGCTATATATAAGGAGCGAGAGGGGGTGGGAGGGGTTACGGGCCAAAAATTTGGGCTTTGTTTGCTCACAAGTTAATGGGCCAGCAGTGATTAATTGGCCTAACAACCAATTAATTGGTCTAGTCAGCAAATTAATCGGCCTGGCAAGTTCACACGACGAATAGGCGCTATTCGATTCGGCCACCCTGCGAGTAGCAATTAACTAGCCCATTAACTGATTAATCGGACGAATTCTTGAGCAGTGCTAATTTCTGTGCCTATATATTCCCATATATCCCCAAACCAATAGGGGCATCCACGAAAACACTTTCCGCCGCTACAGCCTTCTGTACCCGTGAGATCCCATCCAGGGGCCTTTTCCGACATCCTACTGATGAAGTGTGAGCAGTTTACCTTCCGATGAAGCGTGAGTAGTTTACCTCAGACCTACGGGTCCATAGCTAGTAGCTAGATGGCTTCTTCTCTCTCTTTGATTCTCAATATCATGTTCTCCTCAATGTTCTTGGAGATATATTCGATGTATTACTTTTTTGCAGTGTGTTTGCCGAGATCTGATGAATTATGGATTTATGATCAGCTTATATTTGAATATTATTTGAGTCTCCTATGAATTCTTTTATGCATGATTTTATATCTTTGTAATTCTCTTCGAACTATCGGTTTAGTTTGGCCAACTAGATTGGTTTTTCTTGCAATGGGAGAAATGCTTAGCTTTGGGTTCAATCTTGCGGTGTCCTTTCCTAGTGATAGTAGGGGCAGCAAGGCACGTATTGTATTGTTGCCATCGAGGATAAAAATATGGGGTTTTCATCATATCGCTTGAGTTAATTCCTCTACATCATGTCATCTTGCTTAATGTGTTGCTTCGTTCTTTATGAACTTAATACTCTAGATGCATGTTGGATAGTTGTCGATGTGTGGAGTAACAGTAGTAGATGCAGAATCGTTTCGGTCTACTTGACACGGACGTGCTGCCTATATTCATGATCATTGACTTAGATATCGTCATAACTTTGCGCTTTTCTATCAATTGCTCGGTAGTAATTTGTTCACCCATCGTATTATTTGCTATCTTGAGAGAAGCCTCTAGTGAAACCTATGGCCCCCAGGTCTATTTTCCATCATATAAGTTTCTGATTTACTTTTTTTTGCAATCTTTTACTTTCCAATCTATAAACCAAAAATACCAAAATATTTACTTTACCGTTTATCTATCTCTATGAGATCTCACTTTTGCAAGTAACCGTGAAGGGATTGGCAACCCCTTTATTGCGTTGGGTGCAAGTTGTTTGTTTGTTTGTGCAGGTATTCGATGACTTGTGCATTGTCTCCTATTGGATTGATACCTTGGTTCTCAAACTGAGGGAAATAATTATCTCTACTTTGATACATCACCCTTTCCTCTTCAAGGAAAAAACCAGCGCATGCTCAAGAAGTAGCATGCTTTCATGTCCGTATTTTGTTTTTATTGACGCCTCTCTCTCTAAACATGCGGTCATGATTATCAATTTCGGCTTTCGCTTGAGGAAAAGCGAGGTCTAAGCTTGGGGGAGTTTGATACGTCCATTTTGCATCATGTTTTCCTGTTGTTATTTATTATGTTTTGGATTGTTATTTCAAGTTAAGATGCAATTCTTATGCCTTTTCCCTCTTATTTTACAAGTTTCACATGAAGAGGGAGATTGTCGGTAGCTGGAATTCTGGACCGGAAAAGGCTACAATAGAGATAGGTATTCTGCACAACTCCAAATGGCCTAAAAATTTATGAAGAATTATTTTGGAATATATAAAAAATATTGGTGAATGAAATACCAAGAGGTTGGCCACCAGGGAGCGACAAGCTCAGGGGGCACGCCCCACCCCCTGGGCGCACCCTATGAGCTTGTGGCCCCCTAGCGGGCCTCCAGTGCCCATCTTCTACCATATGAAGCCATTTTCCCTAGAAAATATAAGCTGAAGACTTTTGGGAGGAAGCGCCACTGTCTCGAGGTGGAACCTAGGGAGGAGCACTTTTGCTCTTCGCTAGAGCGATTCCACCGGGGAAACTTCTCTCCGGGTGGGGGAAATCAAAGCAATCGACATCACCAATGATCCTCTTATCATGGGAGGACCATTCTTCCTCAACATCTTCACTAACACCATATCATCTCAAACCCTAGTTCATCTCTTGTATTCAATCTTTGTCCCAAAACCTCGGATTGGTACCAGTGGCTTGCTAGTAGTGTTGATTACATCTTGTAGTTGACGCTAGTTGGTTTATTTGGTGGAAGATTAAGTTCAGATCCTCAGGCATATTCAATACACCTTTGATCTTAAACATTAATATGATTTGTGAGTAGTTACTTCTGTTCTTGGGGACATGGGAGAAGTCTTGTCATAAGTAATCATGGGATGCAGCCATTCGTTCGATATTTTGATGATATGTATGTTGTTGCTTCCTTTAGTGGTGTCATGTGAACGTCGACTACATGAAACTTCGCCATACTTGGGCCTAAGGTAAGGCATTGTGGAGTAATAAGTAGATGATGGGTTGCTGGAGTGACAAAAGCTTAAACCCTAGTTTATATGTGTTATTCCGTAAGGAGCTGATTTGGACCCATATGTGTTTCATGGTATGGTTAGATTTATCTTAATTCTTCTTTCAAAGTTGCGGATGCTTGCGAGAAGGGGTAATCATAAGTGGGTTGCTTGTTCAAGTAAGAATAGCACCCAAGCACTGGTCCACCCACATATCAAATTATCAAAGTAGCAAACGCAAATCAACTAAACGTGATGAACGTGACTAGACAACAATTCCCATGTGTCCTCGAGAGCACTTTGCTTTATATAAGAGAACGTTCCTGCTTGTCCTTTCATATAAAAAGTATTGGGCCACCTTGCTGCACCTTGTTACAATTGTTACTTGTTGCTTGCTATGAATTATCCTACTACAAAACTATCTGTTATCGTTACTTTTAGTGCTTGCAGAAAATAGCTTGCTGAAAACCGCTTATAATTTCCTTCCGCGCCTCGTTGGGTGTCGGTGTCAAAATCGGTCGATCTCGGGTAGGGGGTCCCGAACTGTGCATCTGTGGATCGAAGGTAACAGGAGGCAAGGGACATGATGTTTACCCAGGTTTGGGCCCTCGTAATGGAGGTAATACCCTACTTCCTACTTGATTAACTTTGATGAGTATAGGGGTTAAAAGAGTTGATCTACCTCGAGATCGTAATGGCTAAACCCTAGATGTCTAACCTCTATGATTGTGATTGCCTCTATGGACTAAACCCTCTGGTTTATATAGACACCGGAGGGGGCCAGGGTTGTACAAAGTTGGTTTATAGAGAAAGGAAACTATGCGACTAGGCGCCAAGCTTGCCATCCACGCTAAGGAGAGTCCCATCCAGACACGGGGAAAAGCCTTCATCTTGTACCTTGACGGCCCATTAGTCCAGCCCATGTCACATAGCCCGACCATCTGAGGACCCCTTAATCCAGGACTCCCTCAGTAGCCCCCGAACTTGCCTTCAATGACGATGTAGTATCCGGCTTATGTCTTCAGCTTTGCAAGGCGGGTTCTCCATTGTACTCCTGACTGACGATAGTTCGGTTGCACATTAAATACCATTTTCTATCATTTCTTTTCTACCGTCGCCTCGGCTTCCACGTGTCAAGCGAATGTGAACAGTCTAGGTGTTTTTTTACAAATAACCCCTTGACCGTGCGGGAAAGGCGCCTATTTAAAGAGATTAAATCTCAGAGATCATTCCCCGCCCCGCGGAAATCCTTAGAACTCGCCATAGGAAATCGCCCAAACATGGCTAGTACTCGTAGCTCTTCCTCGCGCCCCAATGGCCCTCAAAAAGGCGACTGGGAAAGTTGTTCGGTATCCCACGCCCATCTGAGCAAACTTCAGATGTGGGGATATCTTCCGCCCGCAGATCTAGTCTCCGGTCGACGAGGACCCATATGTGCTTCATGGTATAGTTAACTTCCATCGACGGCGAAGAGGAGTGGGTGTGCACACCTCATGATATAGTTGAGGACCCATATGTGTTTCATGGTATGGTTAACTTCCATCGACGGCGAAGCCCTGGCGAAAAATTTCCCCAATCATTCTAAAGAGGAGTGGGTGTGCTTCATCTCCTTCCTCTTGAGAGGCGTAGGATTTCCTATCCATCCTTTCTTCAGAGGTCTACTAGATTATTATGGCCTTCAACTGCACAATCTGACGCCGGGCTCCATTCTGCATATCGCGGGTTTCGTTTCTCTCTACGAGCTGTTCCTGGGCTGCGAGGCCCATTTCGAGCTATGGCAAAAAAAATCTGCCTCATCCCTCGCTCCCAAAAGGGATCCATATTCGAGGTGGGCGGCGCCGAAGTATGGCGCATAGCCGGGACTGGATACCCGTCCGACACTCCGAAGAAGGCATCCGAAGAGTGGCCCTCGAAGTGGTTTTATATTGAAGATGTCATTCTTCCAGACCCAATCCAGCGTGGTCTTCCCGAATTCTCCAGTGCTCCTTTAAATAAGCGCGCTAGCTAGCATCCCCGAAGCCTCGAAGAAGAAGATAGTGCAGAAGTTTCGAGACTAGCAAGTAAGATTAGAGTACTTGCTAACTCTGGGCTATCAATAATGGAGGTAATGGCAATTTAAATAATGCGATGCGTTTAGCCGCTCCAATCTAGGGGTTTTCGCATGTGGCATTACAACGGGGAGGATGATGCATCCCGTTGTTTACGCAAGGGTCTGGACAACTTTGCCGCCTTGGCCACCATCTTAGCTGATGTTTTCAAAGGGGAGAAGGAAGACTTCACTCGCTTGAAGTGCCGGGAAGATTTTTCCATGTACAACCCCCTCAACTGGGTAAGTTTTTGATGATCGGCTTTACTTAACCCTTTTCCAGAGTTACGCTAGTCGGATTTAATCTGGCTGCTTCTAATAGGAATGGAGAAAGATCGTCGAGGGGATCTACAGCCCTGCTCCGCAGCCAGAGGATCATAATTGGGACCTAGATCCTGGATATGAAGAAGATCCAGACATATTTATAGAGCTTAAGGAGGGAGTTTTTTATCAGACGAGCTACGATAGCACGGAAGTGGCCATTACAACCGATTACCCCAGCCTTCTCCCCTCCTCCCATGTAAGTACCCAGGAGACGTCTCCTCCAAAAGACTTTTTCCGTCGCACCTCACCCACCGCACTGTCTCATGCTCCGAAGGGGCGACACTCGTCTCGCCGAGTTGTATCGAAGGTGTCTTCTAAGAAGGCATCACCTGCGTAGGGCGAGTCTTTAAAAAGAAAGGACAACGGTGATACTACCGCGCCCTCGTCTTCACCAAAGAGGTATAGTTCTTTAACACGCACCCGGTGGACAGACCGAATTGTGATGTTTTTCGTTGAGCCATCTTGCAGGAAGAGCATACGTCGGACTACATCCGGGGACCTCGCCGGCCGTGCATCGACCAATCCGGCCACGGACCCTGTCGTAAGGACTAGGGTTGATACGGGTAAAATGCCAGATTGTCATCTCCAAGAGGATTCGGGTAATGTATCCATCACCAATTCTGAAGTGGAGAGTGCGATGAATCATCGACGGAGGAAAGAGGCCATGCGCGATCCCAGTTTTACCATAGAGGCATTCCATGCCCTCAACTCTGCGGATGCATATATCCGAGTTGCTTGGGATGGGCTTACCGGAGCCACACACCATCTTTCAAAGGATATGCGGGTAAGAGCTTTTTTGTAGATGCAATACTCATGTGCCAGTAGCCCTCGAGACTTGAAGCAGTCTGGCCCAACTGATTTAATGATCGTTGTATTATCAGGTACTCACGGAGAAAAACGACATGCTATCTAAGGAGCTTGAAGAATGTCGGACCAAGCTAACTGATGTCACCACCGAACTGGAGAATTCCAAGATGGCACCGAATGGTAAGGTCAATCACTGTCCGGAAAATACGATTCTGCACCAACAATGTATTTTAAATATACACTGTTTTGTTTATGTTGGCGGGATCATTGGATCAGCTGGAGGATAGATTGAAGGCTGCGTAGGCGGATAAACAGCATGCCGAAAGGCAAGAAGCCGCCAGTCAACATGTACTCACATGGACCAGGGATGAGAAGAACAAACTACAGGATACCAACATCAAGCAAGCCGAGGAGCTAAAGGATGTAAGAGCCCAACTATCGGATGCCTTGAAGGAGAACCGAAAGCTGAAAGGCAGCATATTTAGTATGTCCCTGAACCTAACTTTCATAAGATCTCCTGATGGAAATTTTTTACGAGATTTGTTCCTGTAGGTTTGTTAACTAGGCGGCCCAAAGGAGAAGTGTCCGGATTTCAAGGCAATTTGTTGCAAGAGCTATCCAAAGTGCACGAGCAAGCTCGGAAAGCAATGAGGAATATGGTGAAGGCTTTATGGCTATCTGATTCTACTCCAGGAATGATGGGGGAGCTCGCAGAGTTATTCAAGGGAGCTCGTCTTCGTTTTGAGCTGTGGAAGGCATCGGCATGTCGAGAAGGTGCATGAGAGGCCTGGGCCATGGTGAAAACACGGTATACCGGACTTGATCCGAAACATATGGCTCGGGTCAGACCTCGGGGACCAGATGGACAAGAAATTCCGGTTAGCTTGGTGTACGACCAAGTAAACATAGCCACCAAATTTTCACAGCAGGACTATAAACTAGATAGCCTGATGGATGGCATAGATAAAGAGTAGGCATGTAATTTTATGTGACAATACACTTTATCGGCAAAGCTTATCTTCGGGCGAATTGTAAAAGATTGTCATGGCAGACTTTCCGCTTTAACCTCCGAAACCCAAGGGTGGAGTGTTTCCGAATACTATACTTGTGGGAAACACCAAGTATGTTTGGAAACCAGGCAATCCGGTCATAATGCTTGAACAGACAAACTGTATTAGGGGAGTTATGTTATATTAATTTTTAACGTCAGAAACATCTTCCAGAAAGAATAGTTCTATTAAGGGTTCCTCTCCCTGGGTCGGCATGCATTTATGCATGACTAAACCATGATGCGAAAGAATCACAGGAGTCTTTGTATTTTGGTAGTTTATATTGCTATGAAGGCAGTTCGTCTTTTGTCCGCCGATCAATTATTCCGTTAAGAATGCTAGCTTTCGGCTTCACCTGTCTGAGGTACATCTCTGGATGACCCAGTTGTAACAATCGCAGAGGTGCTCCCTTTATGCCCTAGCCGAACGAGCGGGAACGTAGGGCATAAGCACAGGAGCCAGGCAACCCAGCTTGGAAAAAACTTAAGTCATAGAGGTGCATATAATGGCGAAGACAGGACGTATATGAGCAAACAACACACATATATATGGTGAGCTTTATGCTCGAAATGATGATAAGCTTCTATTGAAGGAAGCCACCAGCTATGGTGGGGTGTGTACATTCAAGGATGTAGACCCCTCAAGTGCGCGGCTTACCCGAACACATGATAGAAGTCATAAAAGAAATGAAAGGAAAAAAGGGAAAAAGGAGAAAAGGTAACAAACAATGTGTCTGGACTTAGGCGTAGAATCTTCGGAGTCAGCGTTCCATGGGTTCAGCTCTCAGCGATTGCCTGATGCATTGCGAAGGTGATAGGCTCCTCCAGTGAGAACTTCATCTATAATGAAGGGACCCTCCCATTTGGGCTTGAGCTTGTCCTTTTTCTTCTCTGGTAGGCGTAGGATGAGTTCACCGACATTATAAGTCTTAGCTCGCACTTCTCTGCTTTGGTATCTTCAAGCTTATTGTTGGTAGAATGCAGAACGGGCTTTTGTGACATCGTGCTCCTCCTCCAGGCCATCTAAGTCGTCTTGCCGATCGAGCTCGGCCTCTCTCTCCTCGTACATGCGCACTCGAGGTGAGTCATGAATAATATCGTAGGGCAGGCAGCCTCTGCGCCATACACCATGAAGAACGGTGTGTAGCCGGTCGTGCAATTGGGTGTCATCTGCAGCCCCCAGAGTACAGAGTTGAGCTCCTCGACCCAGTGTTTATTCGACTCCTTTAAGGATTGCACTAGTCTAGGTTTGATTCCGCTCATTATCAGGCCATTGGCCCATTCAACTTGACCGTTTGTTTGGGGGTCATACACGGAGGCATAATCGAGTTTAATACCTAGATTAGCACACCAATTTTTCACCTCATCGGTTGTAAAGTTAGAGCCGTTATCAGTAATAATGTTGTGTGGGACACCATAACGGTGTATGACACCGGATATAAAGTCTATCACTGGTCCGACTTCAGTCGTTTTAACTGGTTTGGCCTCTATCCACTTAGTGAATTTTACCTACCATAACCAGCAAATATTTTTTCTTATGGCTTCCCCCTTTAAGGGGTCCAACTATGTCCAGCCCCCACACCATGAAAGGCGAAGTAATGGGGATTGTTCGTAGGGCAGTGGGCGGCATATGGCTTTGATTGGCAAAAAGCTGGCATCTGACACAGCGTTGTATGAGGTCATGTGCGTCTGCTCGGGCTGTGGGCCAAAATAAACCTGTATGGAAGGCCTTACTTACAAGGCCCCGAGCTGCGGCGTGATGGCCGCCAAGACCAGCATGTATTTCGGCCAAGAGCTGTCGTCCCTCCTCTTCGGAGATACATCTTTGAAGGACTCCAGTAGTGCTTTTCTTGTAGAGCTCCCTTCATGAACCTTGTAGGCTTTTGAACGTCGAACGATGCAACGAGCCTCATTCTGGTCCTCAGGGAGCTCCCGCCTATTGAG
The DNA here is from genome assembly GCF_003073215.2 of Triticum urartu. Lineage (NCBI taxonomy): Eukaryota > Viridiplantae > Streptophyta > Magnoliopsida > Poales > Poaceae > Triticum > Triticum urartu. The sequence goes on along the minus strand of NC_053024.1, from coordinate 378,997,673 downwards.
GTAGGCTAGGAAGGGTTCGGTACATGGGCAATTACCGCCATGATTACATGGGCAGAAGGCGTTGGTTCTGTGCCCGAGCCCCCGATGGTGTCTGAATCGTGTTCGGCATCTGGCGGTGTGATCGGCGCCGGACTGGTATTTCCGCTCTTGTCCTGCCATACCACGGATGGCTTAAAGAGCCTTTCCACGAAGGTGTTAGGCGGGACAGGGTCGCGTTTAGCGCCCATTCGAGCGAGGATGTCCGCTTCTTGGTTACTGTCTCGGGCCACGTGATGAAACTCGAGCCCCTCGAACCGAGCTGATATTTTGAGCACGGCATTGCGGTAAGCTGCCATCGTTGGATCTTTTGCATCCAATTCTCCGTTTATTTGGGATATTGCGAGGTTTGAATCCCCGTGCACCTCGAGGTGTTGTATGCCCATAGAAACAGCCATCCGGACCATGCAGTGGTGCCTCATATTGGGCTGTGTTATTGGAGTCCGTGTACATGATTTGCAATACATAACGGACTGTGTCCCCTATGGGGGATGTTAGGATGACACCGACCCCCAATCCGGCTAACATTTTAGAGTCGTCGAAGTACATCACCTAGTTGGAGTATGTGCCCTACTCTTTAGGGAGTTCGGCTTCTGTCCATTCGGCGACGAAGTCGGCCAACACCTGAGATTTAATAGCCCGGCGTGGTATGTACGTTATTTCGAATGGTAGGAGCTCGATGGCCCATTTTGCAATGCGGCCGGTGGCGTCTCGATTGTTTATGATATCATTGAGTGGTACCTCGGAGGCCACCATGATCGAAGACTCTTGAAAGTAGTGTCGTAGCTTCCGGGATGCCATGAAAACCGCATATGCTATCTTCTGATAGTGCGGGTACCGAGATTTGCATGGTGTGAGGACCGGCGATACGTAGTATACGGGTTTTTGGAGTGGGAATTTATGTCCCTCTTCCTCTCGTTCAACGACGAGTACTGCGCTCACCACCTGGTGAGTTGCAGATATGTACAGTAGCATGGGTTCACCGATGTTAGGCGCGGCAAGGATTGGGTTGTTTGCTAGCAGAGTTTTTATTTCTTCCAACCCGGCTATTGCCCCGTCCATCCACTCAAAGTGATCGGTACGTTGAAGCAAGCGATATAGCGGCAGCGCCTTCTCTCCCAATCTGGAGATAAAGCAGCTCAAGGCTCCCACGCACCCAACTAGTTTTTGGACCTGCTTTACGTCTGTTGGAATTGCCGAGTGTGACAAGGCTCGGATTTTGGCCGGGTTTACCTCGATTCCTCTATTGGAAACAATGAACCCGAGCAGCTTTCCGGCCGGAACGCCGAAAAAGCATTTCTCCGGATTGAGTCATATGTCATATGTTCGAAGGTTGTCAAATGTAAGACGTAAGTCGTCCACCAATGATTCGACATGTTTAGTTTTGATGACTACATCATCTACGTATGCCTCCACCGTCTTGCCAATTTGTTTTTCCAGGCATGTTTGAATCATGCGTTGGTAGGTGGGGTCGGCGTTTTTGAGTTCGAAAGGCATAGTGTTGAAGCAGAAAGGCCCATACGGGGTAATGAATGCCGTTGCGGCCTGATCAGATTCCTTCATCTTAATTTGATGGTATCCAGAGTATGCCTCGAGGAAACATAATGAATCATGTCCTGTGGTTGCATCAATG